>NC_064614.1:865529528-865832558 GCF_023898315.1 Schistocerca nitens
TATCAGTTTAAACCTGCTTCACAAATCCAATTTTATTTTCCAAATAAAGGCTCTGTAACTGCACATCCCTTATCCCAATCACAGTTGGATTCCAATGCCCCCAACTATATAGGGCAGACCATTTCTCTCTTGACTTCTGGCTTTCATCTGTCACTGAATGGATATTTACACAATGATAGTGTGTCCCTGAATGCACTTAAGTTGTAGGGCTAAATCAGCATGTCTGTCAAAAGTAGTCGGCAGTAGCCTTCATTATCAGAGGACATATGATGTCTCAATACAGGAAACAATATATTTTAACCAAGCATAGAGGCATTCTCTGACGTCATTCTCAGAATCTGTTCTCATACATTTTCATTTAATATTCTATATGAAATAATGGATCAAACTTGCCCCAGTGTTATTTACTGACATTGGTGTACCTTTTAAAAAGCTCTTACAGAAGAAAATTGCTACTGCATTAATATTATTCTACATCATTAACAAAAATAAGGGACACAGGAAGGGAGGTATTTGGAGAAAAAGATATAACCAGTGATTCCATTTAAGGGATGATAGTATTTTGATACCGATACCTGATATTATATATCTGAATCATGCCTGTCTTGCATAATTTCTATTGGCTGAAATGACATTGTAGAGGTATAATGTCAACAGCATTCTGAGACATTGTTATATATGATTAATTATGATCAATCAAGATACATGTGTTTGTCAGTACGACAAAACAAAAGATTAGCAGAGAAAGAAAGGGAGAGAATTTTAATAAAAGTTCACAAGGGTGCCTGTGCAAAAAACTTACTATTAATCTCAAGTCATGTTGGTTATTTTCTCTGAAAATCTTGTGTAATTAAACTTTATTAGAAGTATTAATTCAGTAAAGTAAAATGTTGTATAGAGGATAAAAATGATGGTTTGAGAACAACTCATTGTGTCACATAATTATGTGAGTAATTTTGAGTATAATCAATCATTAAGTTGACCTGCCTAGTAACAGTTGCAGTTGTATTTCAACCATTACTGATAGTTGATATCCAAGATGGTTTTCCCTGCTTCTAGTTATAGCTAAAACCACCCCCCCCCCTTCTTTCTGCACTTACTTTTTATTTTCTGTTCTAAATAATCCATTCTGCACTTAGTTGTGTAACATTTTCACCGTTGGCTACACTTCCATATTTTTTTGTCATTCATACTTTTCACTAAATTTTTTTTCTGTCTTGGTGTTTTAGCCTTTTTTCTTTTACTTTTTTCCCCTGTGTTATAAATTGTTTACTCTTTTCTGGGTCTATGACTATCACAGTAATTAGTTCAGACAATGGAAAATCCAGGATGGAGTGTAACTGTAATTAGTTCAGTGAATTGTCTTTCTCATATTGCTTATTCTTTATTTGGTTTGTTCTGCTATTGGTCTTTCTTTCTGATTACCTTTGTTGTTAGTCAATCCTTTTGAATATTTACACATTGCAAATTATTTTTCAAATTCACTTGGACATCCTTAGGATTCAGATGCTCTCTTTCATCTTCTACTTTGACGTTACTAAAATTGCTCCTCCTATTTTATTCCTTCTTCTATTGTCCGTACATCCTTAAATTTTTACTTTGTATAGTTATTGTGAAAAATGAGAAGTTTCATGTTTTATCAATGACTGTTATGATGCATAAATGATTGTTCATATACAAACAAATTTGTCTGGCCTTCTTAGTCATTGCTTCTAGTGTATGTAATTGTGGTATAGAATCTCACTTTTCAATTGGAAAAGTATATCCTCTTCAGTGGTGTGAATAATTGACATAGTGACACTAGACAGCTTTTGCATGTACATCCACGACAATCTTTTCAAGCAGAAACTTGTTTTATTTATGGTACAAAATTAACGTTTTATGGTACCTCAAAAAGAAATTGATATGTTTGTCAACATTATTCATTAACCTCACTAATGATTTGCGTGTTAAACCTAAATGTGTCTTAGACTAAAATTACCACTTACAAACCTAGAAACAGTTTCCATGCTACGTGGTCAGTATGCCTATATCTAGTTGTCACAATTGCCTTGTGCTGGGTAAAGTTGGCTAACGAAAAACTATTGGTCCAAATGTGATACAAGCATAATATGTTACCATGTAGAAGATATTGTGTCCAGTCCACTTAGTTCACTGTCTATACTATGTGGGACTTGCTTCAGCACCTATTGGATTTAGTTCTGTTCTGGATGCTAAGATAAATTGTTTTTGCTAATTCAGAGATGTGATCTTGCCAAATCTTTTTACTGTAGTATTATTTTAGTATTAGAAAATAAGTGCCAGCTCACAAAAATTTAAGTGTCAGTATCACCTGCTGTTATCAGTGATTCACACTTTTATGCCACTAAGTTACTGTGACAGTATTAAAGTATTACTTTGCTATTAATATTTTGTGTATTTATGTTGTGTTTAATATAGCATTTCATGATTACTTTCAAGAAACTAGTAATAATTTTATTTGGTTTCTAGATGGAACGACTGGTCGATCGAAATATTGATAAGGCTGAAGAGTTATTGAAGAACAAGCAGCGCAAAGCAAAGCGTTGGTACCATAGTTTTATTGGTGATGAAGACTATTTCCAGGTTCAAGAAATTCATATTTTCCTTGCTTCATTTGTTTTGGGTTTTTCGGTTGGAATTGTGACAGCCTCCTGAATCGAATGAAAAGGAAGAGCATTCATGTAGATTACTGTAATTTAAGGCATTTTACTAAACTTGAGTTATTTATTTCTGTAATGAAGAGGTAATAGTGAGTAGAACTGGATTTTTCGTGACTGATAAGAGCTTTAAGGCAGACTGTAGAATCTCATAAATGAATTATACAAGAGGTATATGTCAGACTGGTTTTTCCAGGTGATGTGGCTGGAGTATGCTTTGTGTAATTTATTTCAAGATAACACACCTAATTTTTGTCACCTTATAAATTATTATTTATTAAACGTAAGGTACCTAATAAGTTCCCTATGACTGATAATTTGAAAGTATTAACTGTTCACACAATTGATATGTGATATAGTATAGATTGTATGCAATAAATATTGTGTAGTAATAAATGATATTGTGTTTTGACAATTTTGTCCTTTTGGCATTATCAAAATTACAATGTACTTCATAAAAACTGCATAGTTGCAGAGGATTGCAGTGTGTAGGGGACTGTAGAGATCCATAAAAATAATAGACAAACTATAGAAAAAGGTAAAATCATTAACCACTTACGTATATTAAAAAAAATTCTTCAGTGTGTATTTACCTTGTTTATTCACATTGATGCTGGCATTTATATGAAATTGGGTCAAACTACCATGGATGTCCTTTGCTTTGAGTCAGGGTAACAAAAGCACTTAAAAATAGATGATCTGATTTCAAATTAGTGCTTTGTGATATGATTTAATATGTAACAATTCAACATGTACCAGTCACCAAACTCAATAATCATTAGCACTTATTTTCAGCAGGTGGTTATCAGGGTTTTTGGACTTCATTTCAGATTTAATTAAAATTTTTTGCAGAGAGAATTCTTTTGTTGATAATGTTCAACTGATTTTTCAGTTGGGTATAAATCTGAACTTTGCAATAGCCCCTTCTGTACTGGAAGTTCTTCTCAGTGAATCCTTCACAATTGTAACATTATGTCTTGGATTATTAGTATGCACAAATATCCTTACAAACTGCATCTCATCCTGCACATATGGTAAGATACTGTTAATGAATAAATTTGTTCTTTTCTGCACTCATAATGTCAACATTAGTTTTATTGACTAACACTGCACAAAGAAAAACCAACTCAAATACTAATACAAATCCCATCATGTTTCACAGTTTGAGTTTGTCTATTGTTGTTCTCTTGGTTTGCTGTCGTGTTACATATTCATACACAACAGAGGAAAACTTGTTAGACTAAACATCTACAATCTATTTTTATTTTCATTGCTATTAGTGTACTGTCTTGTATATTTTTTATTTGCATGGTTTTTTGCAATTGCCACCACATACTTTAGCATCATGTAATATTTTAACAGTTTAAATACTTTTTGATCTAGTGAAGATTTTATCTTGAAATTTTGGACAATGTGATTTGTTGATTCCTATGTCCGAAACATTGGCAGTTATTGCTGTAGCTAGGAAATATGCTGAAGTGATTTTACATTATCCACCATGTGATCTTTTTGTATTAATGCCCAGTTAATACCCAAAAAACATGCAACATTCTATTGTTTTGATTTGTTATATCTATTGACGTATTTTTTCCATACCCAAACTATGTCATTTGAAGCAGTCCACTGTTGGTTCATTTGAAGCAGCCCATTGTTGGTTTTACAATAATAATTGTACTGTTATCAAGATGTCTACTTTGCTTCCTTCTTCAAGTAAAATTGATGCTTGTTATACTAAATAAATTATATAAATTTTTCCACCCAGCATCACCTTCAATCCCAGAGACTTTGTTTTCCGTTAAACCCATGCTTTCATCCCTCTACCCCTTTGCTCATCTGTCTGTATTTGCCACTTCAGCTTCTCCTCTTATTTGTTTGCTCATCTGATTCTCGTTGACTCATATGGTTCTCTATACTCGCACTGTACTCCTTGTCTCCCTATTTCACTTTTCTGTTTTTATTTTATGTTGCTATATATTGTATTCCATCATCTGTTCATCTATTCATTCACCATGTTTTTAAACGTTGTGAGGAAGACAACCGTCATAGATGTGAAGCAAGTCAATTTATACATTAACAGAGCTGTGTGAAACTAATTCTGCTGGTTGCATTAACAATTAATCCATAATCACACTGCTGTATTCCATTTGAGCTTACACAGGCTCTAAATGAAAGTATTAAAGTGAGAATTATTTTTAACAAAGTAGTTGTTGTTTGTCTAATTCTGCTTGCTTAATATTTTAAAAAGTTCCTGGTTATGATCAAACAATAACAGTTATCTACATGTTGTAAGAGTTGAGGCTGTTCAGAATGCTGTTGTTCATATTGCTGCTAGCAGGATCCTTCAGTGCTTTAATATTGATAATCAGGTAGAATGAATAGCTAATAAATATTATTTATAATTTTCATTTCAACTTGTAGTGATTTCCAGATTCGTGCTTTGTGATGGTTCTTGAAACTTTTTGCATAAGGCTGCAGAACTCTACACTGAACCCTACACAGTAACCAAAATACATGGAAATTATGTACATTTTGTATTATCTATTTACTTATGTGATATGTCCTTTACTTGTATAATATAAAATAGTAAAAATAACATCAAAATTCTGCCAGGCACTACTGATTTTCTGTTAGATGGACTTTAAGGTCCAAAATTCTGCTGTGTTGATAGGCTTATCACTTGCTATATACAGATCATCTGTAGTTTCTGCAGACCAGGAGATGTGGATCACCTCAATCATAGAATTCCCCTCTAGTCGTGAAGCACCAGTTCCTGAGGTTTGCTTTGCATCATGGCAATCCTGTCCTCAGTCAGTTTAGTGCCTTCAGTGTCATGTGCAGCAGATCAAAAGTCACAGAAGATTCCTCTTTGATGTTTTTCCCAACCCTTTCGGTAAATTAATTTCGCCATAATTCTGTTTGGCGAGTTGCAGGTGCTGATGGAATTGCCGAAAGCTCTTCATTGTCCTCAAACAAGGTTTCTGTGATGCATATCTAAACAGGGGGTGTCTGGGATCCATTTTCTGCTTATTTTTCTCTAGTCCTGTGACTGTTGTTCTACGGATGTCAAGTGTCATACCCATAGTTTTATATTTTGTATTGCATGTGCAGTTCGTATGTAATCAAATTTTATTGTTAGTCACTAGCATCATTAAGGATTAAAACTCCAAATTTATGTTTTTGCTGAAAAAGTACTTTACGTACATTAGTTATATCATCCTGAAAACGGTAAGAGTGCCAGGGAAGATGAGGGTTTAATATTATGTTGACAATGAAGTCCTAAGGGATGGAGCACCACCTTTGATTGGATGAAGATGATGAAGGAAACCTACTGTGACCTTTGCAAGGAACGATACTCTGATTCCCTTCAGTTGGCGTAGTCAGGCTACAGAAAACATTTATACAGATGGCATGGATTAGACTCGTGCTCTTCCCAAGAAGAAACAGTATACACCAGGGGTGACTACTTACATTACCTTTGGGAGTCCGAAACTTATTGAGCTGTTATGAAGTTAGCCACATTTTTTAGGGACAAATAATTAACATCAATGAAGAAACACTATTTTAAAAATAATATTATTGAACTGTTTTATTACACAACAAGAAATTGGAAGTTACATCTGATGTGCTTTTTTGAGTGTTTTGCTGTGAGATTTTTGAAATCTGGCTGATAATTGCCGAGTGGAGTGCGATTCACACAAGTTCACTTAAATGTTCATCAGGTAGAACAGATCAATATTTAGATTTGATAGACATTAATATTGAGTACAGTGATTCACATATATAAGTAGTCTCAAAAACAGAGGTCAATCTCTTGGCACACTCTCCCGTTAATGGATAGTTTTCTTCTGGAACTTTCCTCCAAATTTCAACAGTTCAACAACTGCTGCATTTCACAACCTTTAGCCCTTCATCATCTTGAAGTTCCAGTAGCTTCAACTGTATTGCCACTGAATCCTTAATAATTGGCAGTGAAACAGAGCAGCCATCTTCCATAACATCAATAAGGAGACCTGACAAGGCTTCTGCCAGTTGTCTGTACTTTGCCAGAGTGATTGCATCCCTGAAGTCCAACAGAAACTTCAACCCCTGCTTAAAGCCTTAGGCCCTTCCCAGAACATCTCCCCTGAATCCATTTCCCTCCTCATCCCTATAACACCTTGCACATCCACCTTCTACGTGCTCCCCAAAAATCCTGGACGCCCCATTGTGGCTGGTTATTGTGCCCCCACTAAAAGAATTTCGGTACTCATTGACCTATGCTTCTAACCAATTGCCCATAATCTAGCCTACCACATCAGACACCAACCAATTTCTTCACCAACTCTCCAGCATCCCCACACCTTTACCTCCTGGATCCCTACTCGTCACAGTTGACACCACCTCCTTGTACACCAACATCCCTCGTGCCCATGGTCTTACTGCTATTGAACTCTACTTTTCACAATGTCCTTCAGATTCCAAACCCACTACCTCATTCTTCATACACCTTACTAACTCAATCCAAACCTACAACTACTTCTCATTTGAGGGGGAGGTATACAAACAAATCTGTGGCACAACCATAGGCACTCTCATATGCCAACCTTTTTATGGACCATCTAGAGGAGACCTTCCTAGCCTCCCAAAATTCCAAACCCCTAATCTGCTTCAGGTTCATTGATGATATCTTCATGATCGGGACCCAGGGCCAAGACACCTTATCTTCATTTCTTCACAACCTCAACACCTCTCCCATCTGCTTCATGTCGTCCTTCTCAGCACAGTGTGCCACCTTCCTAGATGTTGACCTGCTCCACTCTGATGGTTCCATACACACCTCTGTCCACATTAAACTTACCGACCACCTGCCTTTTGACAGCTGTCATCCCTTTTGCACCAAAAAATCCCTCCCATATAGCCCGGCTACCCAAGGACGTCGTATCTGCAGTAAAAAAAAACTCCTTTGCTCAGTATGCTGAGGGTCTCACCAAGGCCTTCACAGATGAGCACGATCCCCCAGACCTAGTCCGCAATCAGATCCCCCATGCCATTTCCCATCACAACCCCAATCCTCCCACCACCACCAAAAACCAGCCACAAAGGACTGTCCCCTTCATCACCCAGTATTACTCAGACTGGAACTGCTGAACCGCATCCGTCGCCAGGGCTTTGATTACCCATCATTGTGCCCTGAAATGTGGGACATTCTACCTGAGATACTTCCCAGGCCTACTAAAGTGGTGTTTTATTGCCCACCCAACCTCCACAACATCCTAGTCCATCCCTGTGCCACTCCTAATGCCAACCCCTTGCCACAAGGATGATATCTCTGTGGAAGACCCAGGTGCAAAACATACCCAATGCAACCACCCAGCACTTCCTATTCCAGTCCTGTTGCCGGATTATCCTGCCCCAACAGGGGCCTGTCTATCTGTGGAAGCAGCCGTCTCATTTACCAACTCTGCTGCAGTCATTGCACAAATTTTTATATTGTTATGTCTACCAACCAGCTGCCAACTAGGGTGAACGGCCACCGCCAAACTGAAGTAGACCACCCAGTGGCACAATATGCAGCTGAACATAACACACTTGATTTCAATGGCTGCTTCATTGCACGTACTGTTGATTATATATACAGCTCATCCATTCTGGGAATCTAGGAGCTTGATGATTTTTGCCTGTTATCGACATTTATATTCGCAAGATATCGGTCCCATGGAGTCCAAGACTTTCAGGAGCATTTAAATTTAAAGTCTGGAGTCAAGTAACAAATGACAAAAGAAATAGTTTTTTTTCAACATTATGAAAAGAGTAGTTGCTACTCACTGTATAATGGAGATGCTGAATCGCAGATAGTCACAGCGAAAAGACTGTCAACCAAAGCTTTCATCCAAACAGCTTTTGTCAGAATTACACACACACACACACACACACACACACACACACACACACACAGTCTCTGGCTACCAAGGCCAGACTCAGATAATCGAAGCCCAATTGTTTCATTTGAGGTTGGTATTGGGTAATGAAGGGGCTACTCTTTTGTAGTTGGTTCTTGGGTGTCATGGGAAGATTGGGGGTGTGTAAGGATACAATTCAGGAAATCAATTCCAGATTATGTCTGGGCGATAGTGTGTGTGTGTGTGTGTGTGTGTGTGTGTGTGTGTGTGTGTGTGTGTGTGTGCGTTTTGTCTAATGCTGATGAAGGCTTGTTTGGCTGAAAGCTTTATTTGACAGTCTTCTTGTTGCGCCTATCTGCAACTCGGCATCTCCATTACATGGTGAGTAGCAACTACTGTTTCATAATATTGTTATTTTCCATCCTGTATTTTCCACGGTTTAAAATATTTTTTGTGTGATATAATTATAAATTAACAATTTTCTTATTTTATCCTTTAATTTTACTATGAAACCTTTCTTCTTGTCAAATTTCATGATTCTACATCAAGGAAAAATAACCTATAGGTTTTAATGAATGTGTTTTGAGTGTCAAAATATGTGACATAAGTGATCATATCTTTTGATTGCACTGACTTAGAAACTTAATATTTTTACACCCCCAAAGGACTATAGAACTCAGTATGTGATATAAATTTCAACTTGATAGGTCTACCTGCTTCTCAGGAAAATGATATTGAACAGGCAGACAGACAGGTAGACAGTCTAACGGACAACAAAGTGATACTATAAAGATTCCATTTTTACCGACTGAGTTACAAACCCTTAAAGTTGAGTAATGACTGCAGTAGACCTGGTATATAACATGACGGCTTCCACAGGTGGCCCGGCTCTGATGGGGTAGGACAAGCCCATGACAGGGCTGGAATAGGAAGTGCTACATGGATGGATTGGGCTGTTCTTACCCCTGTGGCAAGGGGTTGGGATTTGGAGTGGCATGGGGATGGACTAGCTTGGTGTAGAGGTTAGGTGGGTGATGGAACACCAGTTATGAGGTGTGTGGGTGGAGGAGAGAGATTCTTGGGTAGGATGTCCATAATGTCAGGGCATGAAAGATAATCAAACCTCTGGGTAGGTACCTGGTGACGAAGGGGAACTCCTTTGTAGCTTGTTCTTGGATGTGATGGGAAGATTGGGGATATATGGGGATGTGATCCAAGAAATCTATTTGTGGACTGCGTCTTGGGGATAGTGTCCGTCTGTGATGACTTTTGTGAGATCTTCAGTATGTCACTAAAGATATGCTGTTCCTGGGTCGCCAGGCTGTATGGGAGCTGTCAAAATGCACGTACTGTTGATTTTTGGTGGGTTTAATGTGGATAGAGGTTTGGATGGAGCCATTAAAAGGAGGGGTTCAATATTCAAGAAAGTGACACACTGGAAAGAGGTGATCAAGCGAAGTGGAAGGGAGTGTGAGGAATGAGAATACGGTGTCCTTGCCCTGAGTCCAGATCATGAAGATATCACCCATTACCTGAAACAGACCAAAGGTCTGAGGTTTTTGGAGACTAGGAAGATTTATTCTAAACACGTTGACACAGGAGGGTGCCATGTGGGTATCCATGGCTGTACCATGTTCATGTATAGGGAAGAGGAGTCACCAATGACGAGTAAGGATCTAAGAGGTAAAGGGATGGGTACAGTGGACAGTTGGTACAGGAAGTGGTTGATACCTTTGATGTAGGAGGCTAATTTCACATAATGGGTTGGAGGTGTTGGGTCAAATGGTTCAAATGGCTCTGAGCACTATGGGACTTAACATCTTAGGTCATCAGTCCCCTAGAACTTAGAACTAGTTAAACCTAACTAACCTAAGGACATCACACACATCCATGCCCGAGGCAGAATTCGAACCTGCGACCGTAGCAGTCGCGCGGTTCCGGACTGCGCGCCTAGAACTGCGAGACCACCGCGGCCGGCAGGTGTTGGGTCAATGTGGGTCAAAATTCTTTCAGTGGGAGCACAATAACCAGCTACAATGGGGCATCCAGGATTGTTGCGTTTGTGAAATTTTAATTTTGGGGAGTAGGTATAAAATAGGTGTGTGGGGTGTTATAGGGGTGAGGAGGGAAATGGTTCAGGGGAGGGGTTCTGGGAAGTGCCCAAGGCTTTAAGCAGAAATTGGACGTTATGTTGGACATTTAGGAAGGCATCACTTTGGTAGAGTTTATAGGTGGAAGTGTCACACAATCAGCAGAAGTCTTCTGCCAGATAGGAACTGTCATTCATAATGACAGTGGAGGAACCTCTGTCTGCACAACCCCTTACCATAGAGATCATACCTCTGTGGAAGATCCAGGTGCAAGAACTGCCCAATCAAGCCAATCAGCAATTCCTATTCCAGTCCTGTTATGGGCTTATCCTATCCGATCAGAGGCCAGGACACATGTGAAAGCAGCCATGTTATATACTAGCTCTGTAGCAATCATTGCTGTTTTTTATATTGGTATGACTACCAACCAGCTGTCCATCTGGATCAATGGCCACTATCAAACTGCGGCTAAGAGCACAGTGGACCATCCTGTGGCACAACAAGCAGCTGTACATAACACGCTTGACTTCAATAACTTCTTCACAACCCAGGTCATCTGTATCCTGTACAGCACCAGCTTTTCTGTACTGTGCACGTGGGAGTTATCCTTAGAACACACTCTCCAATCCCAAAATCATCCTGGCCTGAACCTTCAGTAACCTACTGTCCCCACAACTACCACACAACCATTTTTATCTCCCCCCCCTGTCCTTTCACATCCTCTCAATACATCTCCCCTCGCCCTTATTATGCACTGCTCTCTGCCAACACACCCATCGGTCTTTTCCCTTGTGTGCTCTTCTCATTTCTGCTCCCTGTTCCCCTCTCCCTCTTCTACAGCCTCACAAAGATGTGCCTGGCAGCCATGTCCTGCCACCTCTAGTCCCTACACGGGCCACGAGGCAGTGCCGATTCCTCTTCCTCCTCCAGTGCCCTGCTGTCCCTCCACATACCTCACCTCTCATTCTGCTCTGGTTTGTTGCTCCTGTCTGTTGCATTTCTGTTGCACACTGGCCAGAGCGGCCAGAGATAGCAGATGAGGTATGCTTGCTTGTGTGAATGTGTGTGCATTTTTCTTTTCTGAAGAATGCTTTCGCTGAAAACTTATAAGTATCAGTCTCTTCATCATGCCTGTCTGCAACTGAACGTGTCATCTTTATGGTGAGTAACACTCTGTCCTTTTCATAATATTGTTGACATTCCAACCTGGACTTTCCATTGTTTAAATAACAGATAAAGTAACTAAAGGCAAGGGCCAGCATATTTTGTTACTTGAAGTCTCTCACTTTAAGAAAAGGGTGTATCTTACTATGAATATTTTCATTCCCTGTTGTATATGGACTTACTGTCTGGGATGATACGAAGCACAATGGCACAGTGGTTAGTAAGTAAATACCAGGGGTGCCATAATGAGCCTTGTTTCAGTGTAGTGCAGCTCTTGAAATAAAGTGTATAAATAAAGTATTAAAAAAAAATTAAAAAAAAATTATTTGCACTTATAAAACCAAATCCATAAGTGATGCATCACACACAAACACATGGTACTAAGCAGAGTTGGATGGGACAGAGCAGTGTAGATTTGAGCAGTGTGTTCATAGGTACACAGCATGTTCCAGTGTGCAAACGTGTAATTAAAAATGGGAAATGAGAAATGCCATTCAAACAGTGTCTGTACAAACAAACCATTTTCTTTGCTGTATAGACACTGTGTGGAACTTATTCATTGTTGCGCAAAGTGGCACAGTTTGCTGTGCCCCACCTGACAGGCCGAGCTGATCCTCTTTTGTTCACTTCCTTTGTAGAAGAAATCAGCAATGACAACCTTTCTGATTGTGTCTCTTGGTGCTGTTTATTGAAATGGCTGTCAATAAGCAATGTTCCACTGTATCCAGTCAAGCAATTTCTGCAAGAAAATAGAAAAAATCTCTCCTTCAGGTTGATGAGCCACAGTTGCTGTCAGCTATGTCCTTTATTGATGATAATCAGCATGTACAAACACTAAATACATCACTACAAGGAAGAAATAAACTTATTTCTGGTTTAGCACAGTCTGTGTTCAGCTTTCATAACAAATTAAGACTCTTTCAGAAAGACCTTGAGAGTAATAAAACATTTGCTCATTTCATATGCTTGAAGAGTATTAAAGAAACTCTTCCTTCAGTTCAGGTGCAAATACAAGATTATTTAAGTAGAATGTCTGCTCTTCCTGAAGAAATAAATATCAGGCTTAGTGATACGAGGGTACTTAAAACTTCATCTTTATGCTTGGAGAATCCTTTCCTTACTGATCGAATAATGGAAACTCCGCGTAGGAATATCAAGAATATATGGAAAGGTAGATTGCTATTTACCATAAGGAAGACATGTCAAGTTGCAGACAGGCAACACTGAAAGACACTCTTATTAGGCTTTCAGCCATTTCAGCCACAGCCTTCGTCAACACACACACACACACACACACACACACACACACACACACACACACACACACCCCTCATGCACATACGACCACCAATTCTAGCATCTTGGGCCAGAATGCAACATCGTGTGGGATGCAAGCAGCAATATCATTTTCCTGAGAAGCAGGTAGACCTATCAAGTTGAAATTTATATCACATACTGAGTTCTATAGTCCTTTGGGGGTGTAAAAATATTAAGTTTCTAAGTCAGTGCAATCAAAAGATATGATCACTTATGTCACATATTTTGACACTCAAAACACATTCATTAAAACCTATAGGTTATTTTTCCTTGATGTAGAATCATGAAATTTGACAAGAAGAAAGGTTTCATAGTAAAATTAAAGGATAAAATAAGAAAATTGTTAATTTATAATTATATCACACAAAAAATATTTTAAACCGTGGAAAATACAGGATGGAAAATAACAATATTATGAAACAGTAGTTGCTACTCACCATGTAATGGAGATGCCGAGTTGCAGATAGGCGCAACAAGAAGACTGTCAAATAAAGCTTTCAGCCAAACAAGCCTTCATCAGCATTAGACAAAACGCACACACACACACACACACACACACACACACACACACACACACACACACTATCGCCCAGACATAATCTGGAATTGATTTCCTGAATTGTATCCTTACACACCCCCAATCTTCCCATGACACCCAAGAACCAACTACAAAAGAGTAGCCCCTTCATTACCCAATACCAACCTCAAATGAAACAATTGGGCTTCGATTATCTGAGTCTGGCCTTGGTAACCAGAGACTGTGTGTGTGTGTGTGTGTGTGTGTGTGTGTGTGTGTGTGTGTGTGTGTAATTCTGACAAAAGCTGTTTGGCTGAAAGCTTTGGTTGACAGTCTTTTCGCTGTGACTATCTGCGATTCAGCATCTCCATTATACAGTGAGTAGCAACTACTCTTTTCATAATGTTGAAAAAAAACTATTTCTTTTGTCATTTGTTCTTTGACTCCAGACTTTAAATTTAAATGCTCTTGAAAGTCTTGGACTCCATGGGACCGATATCTTGCGAATATAAATGTCGATAACAGGCAAAAATCATCAAGTTCCTAGATTCCCAGAATGGATGAGCTGTATATATAATTGAGTTTGTATGGGACCCTAACTGCACGAGTCCTACTTGCACCTGGGCGATTTTTATATTGGTATGACTACCAAACCAGCTGTCCACCAGGATTAATGGCTACTGCCAAACTGTGATACAGAGCAAACTGGGCAGCCCTGTGGCATAACATGCAGCTATACATAACATGCTTGCTTTCAGTGGCTGCTTCTCAACCTAGCCCACCTGGATCTTCCTCTCTACTACCAGTGTTTCTGAACTGTGCAGATGGGAGTTATCCTTACAACACATTCCCCACTCCTGAAATCATCCTGGCCTCAGTCTACTGTAACCTACTGTCCCCACAACTACCACCCAATTGTTTTCTCCCCCTCTGTCCTTGTACCTCCTCACAATATGTTTACCCTCACGCTCTGCCAATACACCCATTGGTCTTCTCCGCTTGTCTGCTCTTATCTTTTCCGCTCAGCACACCCCTCCCCCCACGCTCCCCCTCCCCACCTTCCTTACAGCTTCCTGACAATGCGCCTGTCAGCTCCATTCTACCACCTCCAGTCCCTGCATATTCTCCCAGACAGTGCCGATTCCTCTTTCCCAGAATATCTTCTAAGATTCTACAACAAACTGATGTCAAGAACATTTAATGGTAGTTTTGTGGACCGCTTGTACTTTCACTCCTGCTACCCTTCTTGTTTCCAAGAACTGGGCATGGATTTTTGTTTGACCGATCTACGGTAGATTATACTAAGAAGAGTGGCTAACTCAGCTGCAAATTTAGTATAGAATCTGATAGGGATTCCACCAGGACCTGGATTTTTTTTTCCATTTTAATGATTTCATCTGTCTCTCAATACCACTGACACTAAAACTTATTTCATTCATCTTTTCAGTGGTACGAGAATTAAATTGGGGAAATTCTCCTGGGTTTTCCTTTGTAAAGGAACATTTGAAAATGGAGTTAAGCATTTCATCTTTTGCTTTGCTACCCTCAATTTCAGTTCCTGTTTCATTCACTAGGGACTTTGGTTCCACTAACGGCCTTTACATATGACCAGAATTTCTTTGAATTTTGTGAAATGTCATTGAACAATATTCTGCTACAGTAATCGTTGAAGGCATCACCCATTTATTTCTCTCTTCACAGCCAAATGCATTTCATTCAGCATCTCTCTATCTATAGCCCTACACTTTGTTTTTCACCTCTTATGCAGTAATCTCTGTTTCTTTAGAAGTTTCTTTACAGTGAACTGTATACCATGGAGGTTCCCTCCTATTATGAACTGTTCCTCTATATGCTCCTGACCTCATTGAAATAAAACAGTACTGAGTTTTTATCTAGTTTGATGAACATACATAACTTTCTGCTTGTTTTAGTTGTCTTTTGTACTTTGGTAATCATTGTTGCCGCAACTGTGTCATGGCGGTCACTGATAACAGGTTTTATGTGAACATCCTTAAAGAGGTCAGGTGTGTTTGTTGCCATTATATCCAATATATTTCCATCATGAATGGGGTTCCTAACTATCTGCTCTAGGTAGTTTCACAGGATGTCTTATCATGCCCACCACTAAGAAAATTGTAATTTTCCTAGTTGATTGTTGGATGATTAGTCTCCTCTGATGATTACAGTATGATTGGAGAACTTACGTACAAGTGAACTGAGGTTTTTCTCTGAAGTCTTTTTGTTACATCAGGAGATGAGTGTGGTGGGCAATAGAAGGCTCCAATTATCGTTTTATGCCCATCCCTGATACTGAGCCTTGCCCAAACAAACTCAAATGCAACTTCAGTTTCTATCTTGGTGGATTTGAGTTTACTGCGACAAATGCACTGTCTCCATTTCCCATTTGCCTATCCTTTCGATATACACTTAAATTTTCCTCAAAAATCTTATTGCTATCAAATTTAGGTTTCAACCAGCCTTCTGTACGTAATATTATGTGAGGAGGAGGAGATCAGTGTTTAACGTCCCATCGACTACAAGATCATTAGAGACGGAGCACAAGCTCGGATTAGGAAGGAAGTTGGCCGTGCCCTTTCAAAGGAACCATTCTGGCTTTTGCCTGAAACGATGTAGGGAAATCATGGAAAACCTAAATCAGGATGGCCGGAGATTAGTTTGAACCGTCATCCTCCCAAATGCGAGACCAGTGTGCTAACCACTGTGCCACCCCGCTCGGTGATGTGAGCTTCATTGCTTTTCTTGTTTCTGACACTTATGTTGTTATGAAAGCTTCAACAGTTTACCATTAGAATTGCAATACTCTCACTTAAGGGAGGCATTTCTTTTGATCTTACTCTTGTACTTCTTGATATCCTACAGCCGTCATTATCTGTATTGGATGGAGTTGCATAATCTAAAAGAAACCCAGTGTGCACCCCACACATGGTCAGCTATCTGAGTAGTAGTCTCTGATATGTAGTACACATCTGACCTATTTAGGGGGACCCTACAGATCTCAACTGTAAGGTGCAAGTCACAGTCTAGCTTGTCACAGATCCTTCCACTCGACTCAATACCAAAGGGCCATGATCAGTTCTGGGGACAATGCTGCAAATAGTGAGCTTCGTTGAAACTACACGCACAAAGCTGGTCCTCTCAATCTTCTCTGCCAGTTGCAGGAATGATCCAAGAATGACTTCGGAGCCCAGACGAGAGGCATCATTTGTTCCAATGAGCACCACAATCTGCAGTTGGGTGCACACTGTTCTCTCAATGGATGCTCAAATAATCTCTCCAACATGTTGATGAGGCCCATAGGCATACACACTGAGTGCACCTGGTGACCTTTCCTGTCCTTAAGGGGTTCCATCACTAGCTGTATGTTTGAACAGCCCACGATTAATAGATCTCCACCCTTTTGTGTTTGCCTCCTCCTGGCACCAGACAGAACAGGTTTCCCCAAAACAGGCGACATGAGACCCACTGGCTCAGTTTGTTTTACTGGAAGATAGCATCTCAGACTTGTTGGGTAGGGGGATCGGTGCAACACCCTTCTAATCCACCCTGTACAGGACGCCTAGATCAACCATTGACATTCATTCACAGAAAAGTGGTTGGGTAATGACAGATCCTGTACTTTCTGCAGAGGGTCCACCGGAGAAGATGACATGAGGGGGAGTTGGAAAATAAGTTTCCCCTGTCGTGTGATATGGGCGAAGATGACATGGCAGACGAACGCACACATGCAGGACACCAACACACCATGCAGTAGAGGTCAACCGCGATCAAGTAGATGGCGCTGTGGCAGTGCCTGTGCAAAGTGGCGGAGGCCAGCTGCTTGGTCTTTTCCCGGAGCTATGGAGAGAAGATGTGTTTTGGAGTCGTGGTCAAAGGTGGAAGAGAGAGCTGTTATCCGCTATGAATGGGCACGTGGAGTATCAGGCACAGAAATTAATAACCGCCTTTTTGAAGTGTATGGGTCAGGTGTGATGTTGAGGCAAATGGTGCAGAGATGGTGCCAGCAATTCAGTGATGGATGTCAGCAAGTGCAGGACATACCAAGACCTGGACGGACATGCATGGCCACTACAGTTGCAAATGTCAGGAAGGTGGATGACATGATTAAAGCGAACAGGCGTATCACCATCGATGAAGTAGCAGCAGAACTTGGAATCAGACATGAGCGAGCTCACAAGATCATCTGTGACATTCTTCGATACAGGAAGGTGTCAGCATGATGGGTGCCCCGCCAACTGACCCCGACACATATGGAACAATGCATGGCGTTCAGCCAGGAACAGCTCGTGCTTTACCATGAATCTGGCAATGACCTGTTCCCGATTGTGACGGATGATGAAATGTGAGTCCACCATTACACGCCTGAATCGAAGGCCGCATCCTTTGAGTGGAAACATCCGTCATCACCTGTCCAAAAGAAGTTCAAAAGCACTCCGTCTGCAATTAAAGTGCTACTCACTGTTTTCTGGGACGCCAAAGGAGTTTTGCTGCTGGACTTTCTGGAGGATGCAACCGTCAATGCGCAGTACTGTGTCACTATGTCGTAATTGAAAGAGGTGATTCGGAAAAAGCGGCCTGGTGTTCTGCTTTTGGATGACAATGTGAGACCACACACCAACGGCAACACAAAAACACATTGCAACTCTTGGTTGGGAGCGCCTACACCATCCGCCTTATAGTCAGTATCTCGCACCAAGTGAGTTCCATCTGTTTCCCTGCTTTGAAGAAGACTCTTGGCGGAAGGCACTTTGGCAGCAATGCTGATGTCAAACAAGCCTTTCAATGCTCCGTCCGTACGCAACACCCTGATTTTTTCCTGGAAGGCTTTTTGAAGCTTATAAAGCGGTATGACAAATGTCTCAATGTACTTGGAAATTATGTAGAAAAATAAAGATATGTCTTATCTTTAATGTCTCATTCTCTTTTTCTTCCTTTCTCGCACAGTTCTAACCACAGTTGACAGGGGAAACTTATTTTCCAACTCCCCCACATACTTGAGGTACCTCTGGTACAGTATTGCAGGTACATGAGTCTTGGGAGCTCTTCCCAAACACTGATTCGCAGCAGCTGTCAATCGTTTGACAATTTCTAGCTGCTTGCGAGTGTCAGCCAAGCGACCCTTTGCTGGAAAACAGCATCCATAGTGTGACTGCATTTTGGCTGGTGCATTGTATTACAAGGCAATGGACAAAGGACTTAAAATTAAACTTTCTGATTATCTTTTAATCTGTTAAGCTAAAAAGTTTCTAATTCCCTACAAGAACTGAAGCAGATGCACAAATTGAGACTTCTATTAAGGCTAAGGCAACACAAAAGCCTGTGGTAAAAATTATTAGTTTCCTAAAACATTTTGATGGTAATTGTAACTGTTGGCAAACTTGAAAACCAAGTTAATTTGCGATAAAGGTATATAATACGTAGGACTACTCATCTTTAAGGGAAAACTAGACGCAACACAAAATGTTAGAAAAATCTGCTACCGTAACTAAATCACAAGCCCTGATTTGTTACAAATTGCTCGTAGATTATGCAAAGAACAATGGTAGCTTCCGAAAATTCTCAAAAACGCATTTGTGTTGTTATACAATGAAATCCAGGGGAGATGTACACTTTGGCTGAACTGTGAACTACAAACACTGATTTGCTGCGAATTAAATTACTTATCCAAAACACTTATACCACTAACTTTGTGCTAAGTGTGAACATGAAAACATTTAAGTAATCGTATAAAATTTTCCGGACATTCATTAATTTGAATTATACACAATAGCAGACCCGTCACAAAACCTTGACGACTCCATTCTTTCTGTTTCCACCCCATTCCAAGTTCAGTTCAAATCTGATCATTCACGGTGTCTCCATGAACTTTTACTGTCTATTAAGAAGATAAGATTATTTCTGTGAAAGATGTGTGACAAGTGATTTAGTTCCTTTTACGGCCCATACAACTGACAGCTTTGGCAGACACACAGAAAAAATAACCAGGAGAATTAAATTCACTAAGAGACAGATGGACGAGCCAATATTTGCATTTGGGAAAGACAATGCTTTGTGTAATGGAAATATAGACATAAAACTAAGTAATGAAATTGCTTCTACTTTTAAACCTCAGGTTCTTTCTTTGTAACACCAACAGGAAGTAGTTGGGGTAGGTTGGAATGCAGTGCCCAGATTTGGATAGTGACATGTTGTCTGATTAGGGAGTGATGAAGGAAATGTGAAAGATTATAGGGAATTGATGGTAGTAAATCATTAAGCACTGAACCAGCTTCAGTACAAGAATTGTGGTGAAAAGTAAAGATGTGTGTAAAAGAAAAAAGTCGAATTGGTGATAATGAAAGAAATAAAATGTAATAAAGATAATAAAAGATAGGATTCCAACACAGTGTGTATACGTGGACAAGAAAAAAAAATCCCGGATTTCCCGGTTAAAAATACACTTTCTCCCGGGTGAAAATACACTTTTTCCGTGTTAAGTGACAGTATACTTTTCCTCGGAACTGTAAAACTTATCAATTTATAGAGATTGCAAAGCGCTTTTGTAAGCCAGTCGTAGTTCATGTCACGTGATCTCTCCAGCCGATACAGCGGATATTCAAAGCAAAGGACACGTCATGTCGTCAACCAATAGCATTACCACTGTTAAGTAGCGCGTACACACAAACAGCAAAAGTTAATGGTTTAAATTAATATACATAGTGTTGCTACAAAAAAAAGCAAAGCTTTGACATACAATATTGGTATCAACGATTAATAAGCTGCAAGAGAAGCTTAACTTTCACGTATAACGTTGATCTTGTTTGCGCATGTTACACTTTTTAAGATGCATCACACAAATGTGCCAGTAAAATTTTTAATAACGACATAAATGTATGATATTTTGAGCTCGAAATTTCCAAATGGTCATCCTCAAAGAGTTGATTTTTAAATGAGAGTCAAAAGCTCTGTGATTAAAGAAATTCATCGCACATAGTTCATCTTGGGTAAAAGGAAATTTACATTGAAAGTAACGCTTTCAAGTCAATCATTCGCAATATTTTCCAGCGACCTGTTAGAAGGGGTTCGTTTCAGCAGTTGCCAGAGAGCGCCAATTACAGGCGTCACACGGCTTGCGCAGCTACGATGACGCAAGAAGCCCGTATCTTCGTAGGTGTAAAACATTGAAAGATCTTACGTTACGTCATAAAAGAAACAAGACCTCAGAGGATATTCCAAGAGCATCGGAATTTCGTGAACCATAATAACGTGCATAATTCGGTTTAAAATACACATTCGTACGTAAAGATTCGGTTGTAAATTTTCCTGGAATACCAGTACCGTATTATTTCATTTTTGGTTCTTTATTATGGCATAATGCCATACTTGCAAGAAGACGAAAACATGCTCTTTTGAAATGCAGAGAAGAGTTGAAAATAGCCAATAGTGTGGAATTAAGCATTTCGTTACAAATAAATTGACTGCATCAGGGGAAAAGATTAATAAAAACCACTTCTCTTTAGCAAACAGACAAAAATAACTTCATTGTTCTGCAAGGCGATTAATGCTTGACTGAAACTGCCGCCCGGGGCAGATACCCCGATTCGCTCCTAGTGAATATGGCAGCTTGCACGCGACAGTAAAATTTTTCTGAATAGCATCTTGCTGCTACTGCTTATATAGCTAACAGACACACTTTAGTAGCCGGAAGCGGGAGAAGGTACTACACACACGCAACGCAACTGCGCATGCGCATGGGCCCGCACGCAACTGCTCACAGGAATCTAATGCAAACAGTTGCGACGTCACGCTCATCGGAGGCAATTTGTTGTTATGAAGCATTGCGTAGTCTTCCCAAAGCCTCTGACACATTTTGATGCTGGCAGATGCTTGTATCAGCACTGTTTTGTTGTTACACATGGCACATTTCCTTTGCAACTTAATTTTTATTTTAGGTTTTTTTTTTCTCTCGTTCATGTTTTATTGCTGCAGTATTATTCTGCAGTAGCGGGATACAGTAATATCCTTCGTTTGAATATTATTTCTTACCAGTCAAAATGACAAATTTAACTGAAAACTAAAACAAAAAATCCCGGAATTCTAAAGCATTCCCGGGTTTTTCCCGGTTTTCTCCCGGATGAAAAAATTCCCGGGTTTTTCCCGGATCTCCCGGTTGTCCCGGGTCGTATACCCTGCAACAAGAAGAAATATAAGTCAATATAAAACAGAAAAATTCCAACAAAACACTAGAGGAAAGAGCATTAGGCTAACATAGAATGAGATCAGAAGATTTCCAGGGAGAGAATATGTGCTGGAGGTTATTCTCACTCTCTGGAATTCAGCAAATACGGTGGTACATTGGAGGATCCCAGTGGTCAGTGTGGAGTAGCAGGCACTCTTATCCGTTAAGTCATTCTCTGTGATTGGATACTGAGCACCCTCAAAGTGAACAGCTCAGCAGTACTCATTCAAATGTTTCACCAGTTTGGTGTTACCTGGAAAAAGATGAGAGGTTTTGTATGTCGCCTTACCTTTAATGTTGTAATTTTTAGCCTGTGGTGGGGCTAGAACAGATGGTATTGTGTGGGTGAATGGGCAAACATTACAGCAGGAATTGTCACTTGGTGTACATCTGAGAGCATGGGAGTGTCCTGGAGTTAGGCAACCCTATGATTGGGAGTAGAGATGGCCAAAACCGTTCTTTTCCAGGGATCAGATCAGAACCGCTCACTCACTGGAATGAGCTAGCTCTTTACCATGACTCACCATTTGCTTACATAATAAGTGGAAAGAAAGTACCTTGCCTTTTTAGTTCAAGGTCGCTGTACCTACATTTTTACTGATTATTAATATGTTTTGAATGAGTGTAGAAACAGGGTGAATAATTTTTTGTTACAGCCCTTCTAGTATTAAAATTTCAGAAAAGTTCTACATTTTGCTTCCAGTAAAAATTAAAAATATCATAACAACATTACGAACATTTTCATCAAGCTGCAAAATTATAAAAATAAAACTCATTTGTCGTAACTCACAACATACAAAGCATGACACAACACATCCAGATGATGTATATTTCACAGTTACACAGTGCAGTAGTTCACAATGGATACAAATGTATGGTGTAGCCACATGACAAGACAGGCATAGTACAGTTCTACCTAGAGTAGTAAGTAGCATACTGAGTGAGACTAGACAGCAGTTGCCAGGCAGTGAGTGCATACATAGACTGGTGCTGGGAACTGTCATGTATGGTCACTTATCCACACAGTCGTTTAAGGGTATATACACTGATCAGTAGGGCCCGAATTTTAATTACCTAAAAAATAGTGAAATATGCAAGCATTTATGACCTAAAACTTACATAAATATGACCTTAAAAAATAAAATATGATTTAATAGAAGTTTAATTAATGCATTCTTGTTTGTTTATTTAATTTTTTATTCACCATAAAGTAATACAAAATTCACTTCTCAAAATATTGTAAGTATAGTTCTTTCTTTCTGTAGGGTTTGTGACTAATTTGCACCTATTTTTTGAATGTCTGAATGTTTTATTTTCTAAACACAAATTACTGTGAAAAGATCATCTATCGAAACAGTAAAACAATGTTTTTATTTCTACATAGTATTTAAAGTGTTTCACATTATTTAATACTGTATGTCAATCTTCAGTATCTGCAAAGTTGCACTGGATCACAAGGTGCATTTTCAGGTTTTCCATTGTCAAAGATCTACGGTTGTCACTGAGGATAGTTTTGTACCTGGAAAAGCTCCTCTCCACTTCACAAGACGTCACTGGAGCGTATTTGAAGGCTGGAGTTCAGCTTTGTTTCAGTATCTTCAAATGTTACGGCATTCCCCGAAAGGCTGTCACTAATTTCGCGCAGTGTAGAATATCCAGGACTCCGTTGGAGAACACTTTGCAATATGGTTTTCACTTTGTCAGCCACATGACCACGAGCTTGACATAACTCACTCTGCACATGTTGCACAATACTCAGGGCCTCACATAGCTGAGTTCCAACAGCTCCCAGTCGTTTGATGGCTTTTGATATCACTGAAAAATTGGCATTGATGTATGCCAAGTTTCGAGATAATGCATCTGTAAAAACTTCTTTCACAATTTTGATAGCACTTGATTCATCGCTATCAAGCTCACAGAAGATTGTCTTTATTTGGGTGTAGTTGGTGCCGTAATACTCAGCAGCATTAAGTCAAGAACCCCATTGTATAAGAACAGGTTTAGGTGGGAGGGGCGTTGAAGGTGCTTGTTCCTTGAATTTCTGCACCCATAGCGGAGCCTTCACATAGTAATAATAATAATAATAATAATTTTACTGTCGTTCAGCTGATTACAGCAATAGACAAAGTCAAGAGCATATATTTCTACATAAACTACTATATCGATGTAAATTGGTTTACATAAAATAGGTACACGTTAGAATACAGTACTTTCATCTTCAAAGAATTCATCAGTGGTGTAAAACGGATTGTTCACTAGTAGCTTGTATAATTTAGCTTTAAAGATATTTACAGGCAGTTCTTTAAAGTCAGCACTTAGTCTATTAAACATCCTTAGTCCAAGAACTAGGTAAGAGTTATGCGATTTTGATAATCTATGATATGGTACGTCTACAGATGTTCTGTTTCTAGTATTATGGCTATGAATATCTCTTCTCAACACAAAATTAGACACATTGTTTCTAATGTACATTAAAACATTGTAGATGAATAAGTTTACTACTGTAAGACACTGCAATTTAATAAACAGAGGTTTACAATGTTCTGTTTTATCAGAATCCGTTATTATTCTTATTACTTTCTTCTGTAAAAGTAAAATGTCATTTACATGACAGCTGCTACCCCACAGTAAAATTCCATAAGAATTGATGCTTTGGAAGAAGGCAAAATATGCTGATCTCACATAGTCATTGGGAACATGTCTTTTTTAATTTCTAATTAGATAAATAACTCTTGAAAGCCTAGCCAATATATTTTTAATGTGTGGTTCCCACCTCAATTTATTGTCAATAGTAACACCTAAAAAATTTAACAGTTTTTAATTCCTGGTAGTTAGGAATCTCTTTGAGGCTAAAGTAAAGTGTCTGGGTTTTGTTTTCATTTAGCAAGAAGCCATTAGCTTTGAACCATAATGAGGACTGAGCAAGGGTAGTTTTGCTCAGTGTTTTCAGTGTACCTAGATCAGAGCTTTTATGTAGAAAAGTTGTGTCATCAGCATACAATATTGTATGAGAATTTATGAATAAGGGCAGGTCATTAATCATTAGTATAAACAGTAAAGGTCCAAGCACCGACCCTTGAGGCACTCCGTACCTAACATTAACCAAATTTGATTTCTCCCTACCAATGCACACAACTTGTTGATGGTTCTCTAGAAAAGACCTGAACATATTTATACTGTTGTCATCAAAACCATAGTAAACTAGCTTATTCAGCACAGTGTCGTGCTCTACACAGTCAAAGGCTCTGCTAAGGTCACAAAATGTAGCCTGGGCATAGTCCCTAGCCTCGAACACATCTAGAACTAATTTTACAAGGGAGTCCATTGCATCCGTTGTGGATTTACCTTTACTAAATCCGAACTGTTTATCACTAATTATATTTAGTTTACCCAAGTAGGCACTAACTTGCTCATACATAATCGTTTCTAAAATTTTTGAAAACACTGGGGTTATGGATATAGATCTGTAACTAGCGGGACAGTTCTTTTCCCCTTTTTTGTATATGGGCACAACTCTAGAAATTTTTAGTATGTCAGGGAACTTACTTTCAACTAGGCATCTGTTAACACGAAAGGTTAAAGGATAAATCACACAATCAATAACATCTTTCAACAAATTACATGACATATCAGTAATCAACACTAACTGAAGGTTTGAAATTTTTCACTATTTTTAGGATATTATTTGGGCTCACTTCTGTGAAAGTGAAGGTGCTTGGGGGAAGCTTTTCAAAGCAGCTGTCCATACTACTAAGTGCATTTTCAGGTGGTTTAATTATTGAACTACTAATTTCTTCAAGGGACTGAATGCAATATTTATTAAATTCTTCTGGGGTAATGGCAATTTCCTCTTTGTGTTTAGTGTGTGCAATGGAGTTTATTACACTCCAGGCTTTCTTGCATTTATTGTTAGATTTTTCAATGTTTACTATGTTATGCAGTTTCTTTGCTTCATTTATTGCCTTCCTATACTTGTATTTAGCTTTAGCATACAGGTCTTTATACAGTTCTGATTTACTGGTTTTGTACAGACTAGAATACAGCATAACAGTATTTTTCAGTTGCACTAACTGTGGAGTATACCATTCCTTCGTTTTCCTTTTCTTGTAATTACTGCTAATATGCACTGTACATTTTTTCAGAGGGATGTTATTTTCAAATACATTTAAAAAGACGGAGAAAAACTTTGTGAATACAATATCAGCTGAACAGTGTTGAAGCCTAATAAGTGTCCCAACTGAAATAAGTGAGGGCATGTCTAGACCTATTCATCCTCTCTCTGCTCACTGGTCTAGTAATCACAGTTTTAGATTCTGGCTTGGTGCAGTCTGAAGTTACATTATTAAGACTAAGATATACTGCATCATGGTCTGAGAAAGGGAAACTAATTACATCAGTGGACATACAAGTTCTCTTAATGACTGTAAATATATTGTCTAGACAGGATGAGCCTCTGGTAGGTTTGCAGTTAACATAGTACAGGTTAAATTGTCGAAGTATATTTTTGAGCTCTGTCACAGTTTTTCTGTCCTGCAGGACATCAAAACTTGAATTGATATCCCCTCCAACGACAACATTGTATTTTTTCCATTTCGGTATACATATGTACATTAAGAGTTCCTCAAGTTTCTCCAGAAAGATATGGGGGTCACCATTAGGTGGCCTGTACACTACTACTACCATTAGCTTAAGGCTCTCAATTACTAGACCTGACATTTCAAAATGCATTTCATCACAAAGGGTATTGAGATCTATCCTGCCACAGTTTGGTGCAAGAGGTGTTTTTGCATATATTGCTACCCCACCACGTAAGTGCTGTTTTCTGCAATAGCAACTAAGTAGTGTGTAATCATCCAATACTTTGTACCCAAGCTCATCCTCTTTACACCAATGTTCACTTAAATATCTATCGTGGCTTCATTTGAAAGTTCGTTGACAATTAAGGTTTTATCTGCCATGCCCTGAATGTTGAGGTAGCATATTTTAAACTCTACTTTAGGCATTTCTTTTTTTGCATATTCTCTTAGTTGACATGATCTACTGTTACTGCATGAAAGTTGACCAGGTTGTGTCCTTATGTTACTAGAACACCCAGCCTGGTCTATGCACACAAGTTTTTTGTCATCTCAGTTGAAACATAATCCGAACACATTACTGGTCTTTTTTCCTTCTCTAGCTTATCCAATACTATTCCGATAACTGTATCACTTAAAACACGTTTACCTAGATAACTGAAATGTTGACCATGCTTGGTATGCCATTCTCTGCTACAACTACTGGTGTTAATTAAGGAAACATTCTTAATGTGCTTACAGATAGCTTTGTACTCCTTGTTTGTCTGCTCCACTTCCTTATTCACACATGACCACTGGGGCAAATCATGTCGATGTGGCACATTAACAACAATCACGTTGGTGTGAGTTAACATTCCGAGAGTCTTCTTCAGTGTCGAAGTAGCAATCTTCCTTTCGTTTCTGCTGACGTCGTTTGCTCCGGCCATTACCACTACAAAGTCTCTATCCGCGAGGACTGTGCTTTCTTTCTTGATTGGTGTTGAAACATCTCGTAAACCAGCTCCTGATTTAACGGTACCTTCTATTTCAAACTCGTTAATCACACGAGGTCCACTTTCCGTTAACATAGCTGCTAATCCTCTGGCGTAACTGTCTGAATAAATCTTGATTTTACGTTTTTTCTTATACCTTATTTGGCTGTTCGCTAAGTCTTGAGAGTCCTGCACCACCTTATCAGATGAGTGTGCTGATACAGTTTCAAGGTTATCTGTGTTTTGAAGCGAATTATATTTGTTATTTAATGGTAACACAAAGTCCTGCCTACGTTTATTGTTAATATGTTTGTAAGCGCTCCCCTTCGATTTCACAGTTACCCATCTACTGGTGTATTTAGGCCTGTTGTGAGCCGTTTTAGTCGTAGCTTCACTTTCTGGCAATCCTTCCATAGGTTTGGGGATATTAAGACATACCTGATGACCACTCTCTTCCAACTTAAGCTTGAGTCTTCTGTTTCGTCACTCAGAATTTTTGTGTCCTCTCATAGCTGAGCAATAATTAACAACAGATCATTTTCGGAGGATGAAGCACCGATTTTCACATCTTTGGTTTTTGTTTTACCACGCCATTGCTCCGACTTGTGTGGATTTAATTCATATTTCTCGTACAGATTTTTTAATTCGTCCTGTAAGAGTCCAATAATTGTAATATATGATAGGTTTTCCTTTTTGATACTGTCGGTCTTCCTTGCTGCGTCACACGTACACGTTTTTTGATCATTAAGAGATGCAGCCTTTTGTTTACAATCCACACAGTTCCACATAGTCGCACAATTATCGTCGCTTCTCAGGGAAGGATCAAGCTTTCCGCAACGAAAATGAAATTTATGGTTACACTGGACACAGACGAAGCCACTTTTAACAGGTTTCGTGCACTTTTTGCAAGATTGACACTGTATAACACTATTTTCGCGAACTTCTATATTCAATACTTCCGCAGGAAATTAATTTGTCCATGTCAGGGTAATTCGATCGCACCTCTTTGGCAACTCTGTGCAAGGCAAGTGGCGTACACCATACTGGGGTAGAGAAATTGAAACCCTTTGGCTGCTGCTTTAGCCATATATGGAGTACCATCCGTTACAAGCAGCAAAACGTTCTCTCTTTTCACACCATCCGGCCACAGTAGCTTCAGAGAGTTGTCAAACAAAATAGCAACCATCGAATTGTTTACTCTATCGAGAGCTGCTTCACACCTTAGTAGGAACATATCTCCAGGGCCATCAACTTTTAGAACACCAACAAAAACATTTGCAATATATCGCCCACTAATATCCGTAGTTTCATCTATCGACAGCCAGATCTTTTGCTCAGAAATAGTAATTCGTATTTAGTTGAGCACATCATTGTAGCATATGGATAAATAGTTCTTTGTCAGTGTGGATTCATCTGGAACTGGATGTGTTGTGTACTTCTCCAAGAACCATCCGAAGTGTAGATTCTTCAGCTTTTGCAATGGGATGTTGCAGGACACCATCATCTCACACAAATCCTTGCAGAATGATTGCACGGTTGACGATTGACCTGTCTGTTCAAATACAGCGTTTGCCTGCTGTTATTTTCAGCACTTCGTTTCACACAGCTGCTGTGTTTAGCGGTATTACAGTATTGTTGCACATTAAAGCGCTTTTCTGCACTAACTTTAACTTCATACAGTTTACAAAATAATATTTTCCCATCAGTACTAAAGAACTTCTCTCCAAATTCTCGAACATATCCTCGCAACTTCACGTTGTTGGAGCACTTTGCTTTAGGTATGTTGAACAAGGCAAAGGCTGTATTCAAACTGGTTACTGGGAACACCTGTGCGACCGCGATGATTATTACGGCAGAAGCCGCCTTTGTTGGCTCTGAGAGCGTATTGTCGACTCTGCCCAACGATGTTTTATGTTCGCGAAACGACTGTTCTGGTACACCGATTTTCTGCTACAGTCCTGTGAAATAAATCTGTGTACTAATTTATCTGTTTATCTTTCATAATAGTACGTTAAATATTGTCTCGTGTGCAACATATTCATTTTCTTATTTGTGTGTCCTGAAAGATACGAGAAAAACGGTATATGCATTTTTGGCAAAAGTTGACAGAAGTATGACCTATTATTAGATTAGATTAGATTAGTTTTCGTTCCATAGATCCGTGCTGAGGAGATCCTCGTGGATGTGGAACATGTCAATTTTTTTTTGAAGCTGAAATAACAATACTGATGGTATGAATATATACAATACATCATTTGTTTCTACTAAAAAATTCGTCATTGGAGTAGTAGGAGTTGGCCACTAGTAAGTCTTTCAGGCTCCTTTTAAACTGATCTTTATTTGTAACTAAATTTTTTATGTTTACTGGCAAATTATTGAAGATGAGTGTTCCTGGGTAGTGGACCCCTTTTTGAACTAAAGTAAGCGCTTTTAATTCCTGTGCAGATCATTTTTGTTCCTGGTATTGTATGTATGAACTGAGCTGTTTGTTGGAAAAAGAGATATATTATTTAGGACAAATTTCATTAATGAGTAAATATACTGAGAGGCAGTAGTTAGTATACCCAGTTCTTTGAAGAGGTTTCTACAGGACGTCCGTGAATTTACTCCACAAATAATACGTATTACACGCTTTTGGACTCTGAAAACTTTTGTTTGACTTGAAGAGTTACCCCAAAATATTATACCATATGACATTGTGGAATGAAAGTAGGCAAAGTATGCAAGCTTTTTCATTTTTATGTCGCCTACGTCTGCTAACATTCGAATTGCAAATACAGATTTGTTAAGGCGTTTCTGCAGTTCTGTGGTGTGCTCTTCAAATTGTTCAAATGGCTCTGAGAACTATGGGACTTAACATCTATGGTCATCAGTCCCCTAGAACTTAGAACTACTTAAACCTAACTAACCTAAGGACAGCACACAACACCCAGCCATCACGAGGCAGAGAAAATCCCTGACCCCGCCGGGAATCGAACCCGGGAACCCGGGCGTGTGAAGCGAGAACGCTACCGCACGACCACGAGATGCGGGCTGTGCTCTTCCCAACTGAATTTATTATCAAGTTGTAATCCCAGGAATTTAAGACTGTCAACCTCTTCTATCTGCTCTTCTTCGTATTTTATGCATATGCTGGGTGGAAACCTCTTACGGGTTCTAAATTGCATATAGTGAGTCTTTTCGAAGTTTAATGTCAGTGAGTTGGCTTTAAACCATTTATTAATATCCATGAAAATATCATTAGCAGATCTTTCTAGAACTACACTTGACATACTATTTATTGCAATACTTGTGTCATCTGCAAACAAAACGAACTCTGCTTCTGGCTGTGTAACTGATGAGAGATCATTAATGTACACAAGAAAAAGCAATGGCCCTAAGATGGATCCTTGTGGGACACCACATGTAATTTCTTCCAATTCTGATGTTGACTGATGACTTAATTCACTAGTCCCTTGCACTGACACCCGTTGTTTCCTGTTAGTGAGGTATGACTTGAACCATTTTGCAGCACTGCCCGTGACACCATAGAATTCTAATTTACTTAAAAGGATGTTGTGGTTCACACAATCAAATGCTTTTGACAAATCACAGAAAATACCTGTTGCTTATAATTTGTTATTTAATGAATTAAGTACATTTTCACTGTAGGTGTAAATAGCCTTCTCGATATCAGAACCCTTCAGAAATCCAAACTGTGTTCTTGATAATATGTTATTTGTGGTCAGATGGTTGAGCAGCTGCTTGTACATTACTTTTTCTAAAATTTTTGAGAATGCTGGCAAAAGTGAAATTGGTCTGTAGTTTGATGGTATCTCTTTATCCCCTTTCTTGAATAGAGGCTTAACATCCGTATATTTCAGCCAGCCAGGAAATGTCCCAGTTATAATTGACTGGTTACACAAGTAACTTAGAATTGTACTAAACTCACAAGAACATGCCTTAATTAACTTTGTTGATATTTCATCGTACCCACTAGAATGCTTTGTGTTTAAAGATTTTATTATGGACATTATTTCTTTTGGTGAAGTGAGTATTATTTTCATGTACTTGAAGCTATTTGTGAAGGCTAGTTTCAGATATTCAAGGGCATTATTTACAGATCCTGAAAGTCCCATTCTATCAGTAACGGATATAAAGTGCTTGTTAAATAGATTTGCCACACTATGCCCATCAGTTACTAATGTGTCATCTACCCTTAGTGCTATTTGCTCCTGTTCCTTTCTGGTTCTACCAGTCTGCTCTTTCACTATATCCCATATTGTTTTTATTTTGTTCCCTGACATTGCTATCTTCTTCTTGTAGTGCATTTGTTTAGATGTCTGATTTACTTTTTTTAATGTTTTACAGTATTCCTTGTATTTAGCTAAATCATCAGCATTGGAGCTATTCTTGGTCAACAGATACACTTTCCTTTTTGTCTTGCAGGAAATCTTTATTTCTTGTGTAATCCATGGTTTTATTATAGACTTCTGTTTAATTTGAGTAACTTTTAGAGGAAAACAGTTTTCATACATGGTACTGACATTGTTCATGAATGTGTTATATTTTTCATTCATGCCATGAGCACTATAAACATCTTTCCAGTTCATATCTTTGAGCAGTTTTCTGAAACACTCAATTTTTGGTTGATTGACTACTCTCCTGTGCTCAGATTTAGCAATCTTGATAATCTGCTTAGAATTTACATCTAAAACAAGGAGCTGCATGTCATGATCTGATAGTCCATTTATAACAGGTTTTATGATATGATTTTGTTCCTTTGATTTGTCTATAGAAGTGTTATCAATGGCTGTCGTTGAGGATTTAGTGATCCTAGTTGGAAAGTTTACAGTGTGAGTTAGATTGAAAGACAACATTACTAACTGCAGTGAATGTTTACTGGAAGATTGCATTAGAAAATCTGTATTAAAGTCACCAGCAATCAAAATTTCTTTCTTTCTTCCTGTTAAATAACCCAAAATAGCTTCTAGATGATCTAAAAATAGATTATAATTTCCTGCAGGTGCTCGGTAAATAGTTATTATTATATAGGATCTGTTATGGAACTCTACTTCTGTTGCACATGCTTCTAGATGCTGCTCTAAACAGAATTTATTAATATCAATGTTCTTGAATTTATGGCAGTTTTTGATAAATGTGGCAATTATATTAAAAGTTAGCTGCAATATGACCTATTACTAAAATTTGCTGAAATATGACTTTATATCAACAATCAAAATACATTTTTCGACACTAAAATGCCTAGATTTGTGTATAAATTGTTCTAAAATTCACCCTATAGCTCAGAAAAAAATATGACTTGTCATTTAAAATCCGGACCCTACTGATGAGCCAGAGCATTATGACCATCGACTTAATATCGATATAAACCTGTTCAAGCGGTAGCTGTCACCTGGCGAGGAATGACTGCTAATATCTCTTTCTCTCTTGTGCGTGTACTGTCCGTACAAGTGTGTCTGAACACACAGTGTGCGGCGGGGCAGGGTCAGTCGTCTGCGTCTGCGTTTTTGTTAATGCTATCCTTCAGTCCACCTACATCGATAGGATTCTTGCTGATGTCCCTTCACTCTGTGGTAGCAGGTACGTGCTAGGCAGTGTAAAGCAGCGTTGATGAAACCAGTATCTAATACCTACCACATAGAGATCACGCAACTCTAGTTGAAAGTCAGTTCCTGAAAGTTCATGATCAGAAAATCGGGCGTTCGGGATATTCATTCAGTCTACTTGCAGAAACGCGTTTCAAATTAGATTAACTGTGCCTTTTTTTTTATTCATATTGAATCACATGAAATGGCTATCAATTTCGTATATAATATGGTAAAACGTTATCATTCAGAGTTAACTGTCTGTATAACAAATATTCACTCGAAAAGCATCCAGAATTTAGTAAGTCCAACTCGACTAATATTCACGTTCTACCAGTCACAGACCCACAACTATTGACTTGTTAAACATTAGGTCATTTCATTGGTCTTCTTCGTAAGAGGTACCCGCCAAAATATCCCGTACAGAGCACGAAACACGCCACATAGAGTTGTTACTATGACCAGAATGTTCACACGCTCATATCTCTCAAACTATTTAATTTTTTTTTTTCTTGTCATCAGTCTACTGACGCGGCCGGCCACGAATTCCGTTCCTGTGCTAACCTCTTCATTTCAGAGTAGCACTTTCAACCTATGTCCTCAATTATTTGCTTGATGTATTCCAATCACTGTCCTTCCTCTACAGTTTTTGCCCACTGACATGTTCCACATCCTGGAGGACCTCCTCACTACGATCAATTGGAATGAAAGTAAATCCAATCTAATCTAATCTACAGCTCCCTCTAGTACCATGGAAGTCATTCCCTCATGTCTTAGCAGATGTCCTATCATCCTGTCCCTTCTCCTTATCAGTGTTTTCCACATATTCCTTTCCTCTCCGATTCTGTGTAGAACCTCCTCATTCCTTACCTTATCAGTCCACCTAATTTTCAACATTCGTCTATAGCACCACATCTCAAATGCTTCGATTCTCTTCTGTTCCGGTTTTCCCACAGTCCATGTTTCACTACCATACAATGCTGTACTGCAGACGTACATCCTCAGAAATTTCTTCCTCAAATTAAGGCCGGTATTTGATATTAGTAGACTTCTCTTGGCCAGAAATGCCTTTTTTGCCATAGCGAGTCTGCTTTTGAAGTCCTCCTTGCTCCGTCCGTCATTGGTTATTTTACTGCCTAGGTAGCAGGGTTCCTTAACTTCATTGACTTTGTGACCATCAATCCTGATGTTAAGTTTCTCGCTGTTCTCATTTCTACTACTACTCATTACCTTCGTCTTTCTCCGATTTACTCTCAAACCATACTGTGTACTCATTAGACTGTTCATTCCGTTCAGCAGATTATTTAATTCTTCTTCACTTTCACTCAGGATAGCAATGTCATCAGCGAATCGTATCATTGATATCCTTTCACCTTGTATTTTAATTCCACTCCTGAACCTTTCTTTTATTTCCATCATTGCTTCCTCGATGTACAGATTGAAGAGTAGGGGCGAAAGGCTACAGCCTTGTCTTACACCCTTCTTAATACGAGCACTTCATTCTTGATCATCCACTCTTATTATTCCCTCTTGGTTGTTGTACATATTGTATATTACCTGTCTCTCCCTATAGCTTACCCCTACTTTTTTCAGAATCTCGAACAGCTTGCACCATTTTATATTGTCGAACGCTTTTGCCAGGTCGACAAATCCTATGAAAGTGTCTTGATTTTTCTTTAGCCTTGCTTCCATTACTAGCCGTAATGTCAGAATTGCCTCTCTTGTCCCTTTACCTTTCCTAAAGCAAAACTGATCGTCACCTAGCGCATTCTCAATCTTCTTTTCCATTCTTCTGTATATTATTCTTGTAAGCAGCTTCGATGCATGATCTGTTAAGCTGATTGTGCGATAATTCTCGCACTTGTCAGCTCTTGCCGTCTTCGGAATTGTGTGGATGATGCTTTTCCGAAAGTCAGATGGTATGTCGCCAGACTCATATATTCTACACACCAACGTGAATAGTCGTTTTGTTGCCACTTCCCTCAATGATTTTAGAAATTCTGATGGAATGTTATCTATCCCTTCTGCCTTATTTGACCGTAAGTCCTCCAAAGCTCTTTTAAATTCCGATTGTAATACTGGATCCCCTATCTCCTGTAAATCGACTCCTGTTTCTTCTTCTATCACATCAGACAAATCTTCACCCTCATAGAGGCTTTCAATGTATTCTTTCCACCTATCTGCTCTCTCCTCTGCATTTAACAGTGGAATTCCCGTTGCACTCTTAATGTTACCATGTTGCTTTTAATGTCACCAAAGGTTGTTTTGACTTTCCTGTATGCTGAGTCTGTCCTTCCGACAATCATATCTTTTTCGATGTCTTCACATTTTTCCTGCAGCCATTTCGTCTTAGCCTCCCTGCACTTCCTATTTATTTCATTCCTCAGCGACTTGTATTTCTGTATTCCTGATTTTCCCGGAACATGTTTGTACTTCCTCCTTTTATCAATCAACTGAAGTATTTCTTCTGTTACCGATGGTTTCTTCGCAGCTACCTTCTTTGCACCTATGTTTTCCTTCCCAACTTCTGTGATGGCCCTTTTTAGAGATGTCCATTCCTCTTCAACTGTACTGCCTAATGCGCTATTCCTTATTGCTGTATCTATAGCGTTAGAGAACTTCAAACATATCTCGTCATTCCTTAGTACTTCCGTATCCCACTTCTTTGCGTATTGATTCTTCCTGACTAATGTCTTGAACTACAGCCTACTCTTCATCACTACTATATTGTGATCTGAGTCTATATCTGCTCCTAGGTATGCCTTACAATCCAGTATCTGATTTCGGAATCTCTGTCTGACCATGATGTAATCTAATTGAAATCTTCCCGTATCTCCCGGCCTTTTCCAAGTATACCTCCTCCTCTTGTGATTCTTGAACAGGGTATTCGCTATTACTAGCTGAAACTTGTTACAGAACTCAATTAGTCTTTCTCCTCTTTCATTCCTTGTCCCAAGCCCATATTCTCCTGTAACCTTTTATTCTACTCCTTTCCCTACAACTGCATTCCTGTCGCCCATGACTATTAGATTTTCGTCCCCCTTTACATACTGCATTACTCTTTCAATATCCTCATACACTTTCTCTATCTGTTCACCTTCAGCTTGCGACATCGGCATGTATACCTGAACTATTGTTGTCGTTGTTGGTCTGCTGTCGATTCTGATTAGAACAACCCGGTCACTGAACTGTTCACAGTAACACACCCTCTGCCCTACCTTCCTATTCATAACGAATTATATACCTGTTATACCATTTTCTGCTGCTGTTGATATTACCCGATACTCATCTGACCAGAAATCCTTGTCTTCCTTCCACTTCACTTCACTGACCCCTACTATATCTAGATTGAGCCTTTGCATTTCCCTTTTCAGATTTTCTAGTTTCCCTACCACGTTCAAGCTTCTGACATTCCACGCCCCGGCTCTTAGAACGTTATCCTTTCGTTGATTATTCAATCTTTTTCTCATGGTAACCTCCCCCTTGGCAGTCCCCTCCCGGAGATCCGAATGGGGGACTATTCGGGAATCTTTTGCCAATGGAGAGATCATCATAACACTTCTTCAATTACAGGCCACATGTCCTCTGGATACAAGTTACGTGTCTTTAATGCAGTGGTTTCCATTGCCTTCTGCATCCTGATGTCGTTGATCATTGCTGATTCTTCCGCCTTTAGGGGCAATTTCCCACCCCTAGGACAAGAGAGTGCCCTGAACCTCTATCCGCTCCTCCGCCCTCTTTGACAAGGCCGTTGGCAGAATGAGGCTGACTTCTTATGCCGGAAGTCTTCGGCCGCCAATGCTGATTATTTATCAAAATTTAGGCAGTGGCGGGGATCGAACCCGGGACTGAAGACGTTTTGATTATGAATCAAAGACGCTACCCCTAGACCACGGGTGCCTGGTTTTTAATTTAATTTAGAAACACCAAACTTTCGTTAAAATGTTCGTAACTCCAGTTGCTTCAGTCATGATATGTTCAAACCGAAATTAGCTTACTATTTCCTCATCTTACAGAGTATTTTTAAGGAGCTATCTTACATCATGTTATCCGTAGGCCGGCTAGCAAGCGACTCCTTTCGAGGTACTCTCCTATATGATGGCCACTCCTCTTTTCCTGCGGGAACAGCTTAATTCTGATTGGCTGTTGATCTAAACGACCAATCAGAATGTTCCTTCCAGATCATTCTCGCAGCAAATCTTGCCTTATCCAATCACTAGTTTGATGTCAGCAAAACTTATAATTCTTGTATTTTGCTTAATCAAAATAAACGAAGTGCAAAATGTTCTTCAAATTGATAAATAAACTTATTCCACCTCTAACTTCCATTCTGGCTACTTTTATACAAAAGCAAGCACACACCAACATACAACACCTGAATCGTGGTTGCAGCATAACTTTCCTACAATTCGTTTGTACAAGGTTTTACGTATAATGAAATATTAAATTTTAACCTGTGTCCTACATATGCTCTCTCAATCATTCTCACCCACACACACGGCAAAATATAATCAAACAGTAATTTTGACTGATTTTTGAATTGCGTAATGCACAAGACTAAAGTCTTACAAAGAAAATTCTAATTAATTGATTTTTATGCACCGATGACTTCGGAATGGCTTCTAATGATAATGAAACTCAATCTGTTATTGTTCCTAACTTGGTTTTAAAAAACAAGCGTAGGTTTTATGAGTTTTAGGTAATTCTCTTTATCTCCAAAACTATAATAAAATAAAAAACTGAAATTTTGGCAGCATCATTCTACATATTAACAACAAAAAGCTGTGCACCAAATTTGAACAAAATCGGATAATAACTAATATGGATTATTTAGATTCGTCGAATGTATGAATCTTGAAGGAGACCGATAGAACCAGACATGAAGAGGGAGAAATAGCATTAAGAGTAAATGATACATTGGTGACAGATGTGTATAGTGTTGCAGAACTTTTTAACAAACATTTCATAACTGTTACTGAAAAGATGGAGTTGTCAGGTTCTGTAGATGCTGCTATGGTATACCTCAAACCAGACATTTAAAGTAACTTCCATAATATGAATTTGACCCTCACTACCCCAGCAGAAATAATGTCCATCATAAAATCTTTAAAATCAAAAACATCTATTGGGTATGATGAAATATCAACAAAGTCGTTTATCAGTGGAATATTTCCTGAATGGTTAAAGTATGTTGAAGTTAAGCCACTGTTTGAGAAGGGAAATAAAGAAATAGCATCAAATTTCTATCCAATTTCAGTTTTGCCAGCATTCTCAAAAATTTTAGAAAAAATAATGTACAATCGGCTTTATAACCATCTTATCTCAAATAACATACTGTCAAAGTCACAGTTCGGATTTCTAAAGGGTTCTGATATTGAGAAGGCTATCTACACTTTCAGTGAAAATGTGCTTAATTCATTAGATAAAAAATTGCAGGCAACTGGTATATTTTGTGATCTGTCAAAGGCATTTGACTGTGTAAATCATAATATCCTTTTAAGTTAATCAGAATATTATAGTGTAACAGTAAATGCTGCAAAATGGTTCAAATCTTATATCTCTGGCAGGAAACAAAGGGTGTTATTAGGAAAGAGACATGTATCAAGCTATCAGGCATCATCCAACTGGGAACTAATTACATGTGGGGTCCCACAAGGTTGCATTTTAGGGCCCTCACTTTTTAATGTGTATATCAATGACCTTTCATCAGTAACATTACCAGATGCCAAGTTTGTTTTGTTTGGTGATGATACGAACATTGCAATAAATAGAAAATCAAGTGTAATCTTAGAAAGATCAGCTAATAAAATATTTGTGGACGTTAATCACTGGTTCCTAGCCAATTCTTGTCACTAAACTTTGAAAAAACACACTCCATGCAGTTCAGAATTTGTAAGGGGTGTCCCACGGGTAAATGCCTATAGTTCAATTCTTTTATCTTGGCGGCTCGCGCATGCCCGCGCAGACACGGGAGATTGCTGCGTTGCCATTTGCACACGACGCATGCGCCAAGAGAAGCAGCGCCATAGTATAGCATAGTTCGCAAGCTTACGTTTAGGGGGGAGCGCGCAGTTTATGAAGTAAAGCCACCACGGCCGCATTAACCCTATCGCTGCTACACAGACGTGCTCCCCGCATTCCGCGCTGTGCGCGATTTTGTCACTGCACTGCTCGCCTGTGCAGACACATGGTGTTCCGACTGCTTTGACACTCTTATCAATCGATTCGATTTTATTACAGTCGCGAAAGACGGAATATTTCTCAATATTACATACGACACCTATGTGTTACTTAAATTAAATGAGATATTGTTGTACAGTAAATTTTATATGAAATTTAGGTATCTTGTCCACATTTCATTCTCAACATTGTGGCAACTAAAATCGACCATACGGAAAGTATACTCTATGGACTTTTACCTGCAAACTCTTCAAAATTTCGTGCAATGGTTTACTACATTTAATGCTGCACAATAACTGCGTTGAACATCGAAACAAAATTAAGTCATTTATGGGGGGAAGGTATCAGTCAAGAAGACATGTAAAAATCAAATTTTTGGGCCAAATAGTTTTTGTGAAATCGAATGATAAGTGTGTCAAAGCAGTGGGAACACCATGTGTCTGCACAGGCGAGCAGTGCAGTGATGACAAAATCGCGCACAGCGCGGAATGCGTGGAGCACGTGTCTGCAGCAGCAAAAGGGTTAATGAAGAGACAAAGCACTAGAAATTACAAAAAATTGCATTCAAACGAATAAAATTCATAAAGTAAGGCACTTCAATATTGTTTTTAAATAAAGAAAGTATTAAGCACCACACAAGGTTTGAACTCATAACCTTTTGCTTAGTAGCCCAACACCTTAACCATTACGCTAACGCAACTTGTCTGAAAACAAACGTCCATGAGGATTGTAACACGTCACACAAAATACTGACAAACACACTTGGTATGACTATGAATTACTCACGCTTCATCGATGTACAATAGGAAATAAACAATTACCGCTGTTCTTTATTGCGAAAAAGCGGTTCGTGAGATTCATACAAACACCTTTCCTTGCTATCGCCTATATTAAGAGTCTTATTGCTTGTTTGGTTTAATTAATTAATAGAATATGAAGCAATTGTTATAAAGAATGCTTTTTTCCAAACATTCTATAAAAGAAAGTCTGCTATCAAGACATTGCTTTTGTTCTATTACTTTATTTATGACTGAACGTTTCTAAAACTGAGGACACTCGTCCGTGCTTTGCACTGCAGTCGAGATCTGGCAACGTCGTTCTCTGTTCATTGGCTGACTGTGTTTTGTGACGTCAGATGCGCAGAACGAACCTAAACTCGGCCGCCAACATAAATGACGCGCACTTTAACATATGATGACAAGCACATAGAAAAAGTGGACAGTGTTAAATTCTTGGGATTACAGCTTGATAATAAATTCAACTGGGAAAAGCACACCACATAACTGCTGAAGCGTCTTAACAAATCTCTATTTGCAATGTGAATTGTGTCAGACATAGGGGATATAAAAATGAAAAAGCTGGCGTACTATGCATACTTTCATTCCATAATGTCATATGGGATTATTTTTTGTGGTAATTCATCAAGCCAAGCTAAAGTTTTCCACGCACAAAAACGTGCAGTAAGAGTTATATGTAGTGTAAACCCAAGAACATCCTGCAGAAGCCTGTTTAGGTAACTAGGGATACTAACTACTGCTTCCCAATATATTTATTCTTTAATGAATTTTGTCATTAAAAATATATCACTTTTTCAAATCAACAGCTCAATTCATGGAATCAATATTAGAAATAAGAATAATCTTCACAAGGATTTAAAGTCACTTAGTCTTGCACAAAAAGGTGTGTGTGCATTATTAAGGAACACACATTTTCAGTAACTTGCCAGCAGCTATAAAAAGCTTAACAACCAATGAAATTCAGTTTAAGAGAAGCCTAAAGGATTTATTGGTGGCCAACTTCTTCTACTCCATTGATGAATTACTCAGTAGAACCAACTGATTTGTGTGTGTGTATATATACAAGTACAATATAACTTTTGCACAATTTCACTGCAGTAATGTGTTCATTGTAAATAAGTATTATAGTAGTTGTACTACACATTTATTACCTTATAAATAAATAAATAAAAAAAACTTTTTTATTTTAAATTCAGTGCATTAGTATTTGTAAAATGATTCTTTCATATAGTGTTCATTAAAAAATGACGATCATTCCACTTGGGACCAGTGGAATGGTACATTAGCTTATTTGTTTCAGTAGTAAATATTTGTCATGTATTGTTTTCCTGACATGTTCTACATCCTGGAGGACCTCCTCACTACGGATCAATTGGAATGAAAGAAAATCTAATCTAATCTAATCTATCGACTGAATGTTATGCTATGCAGTTCTCACGGGAGGCAGCGTCAGCTGTGTTGTGAGCAAAATGGAAAGAAAAAAAAATCTATATATCATCCTGCAGCCACCTTAGTAGACGGCTGCCTGCCTTACTGCAACGAATGTCATCTCGTAATAACTTGTTGCGATACACTTCCGCTACAAACCTAAAATTACTTTTAAGTGCATTTAAGGTTCATATAACGGCAATGTTATTACCGAATTCTTTAACTGAAGCGACAAATTTAACTATGGGATTTTTAATGAAAATTGTTCCTACTTACACTTTTTTCAAATGAACGAAATATCAAAAATATATATCAGTTTTTACGATGTTACATCAGGTTTGAAAGGCTTGGTCTTGATAACGAATAATAAAATTGATTTACAGAATTACCCTTTTTCTTCAGAAATAATATTTTTGTACAAAATTCCGCATTTTAATGTTTTACAAAAAATATTAAAGACAATACTTATCAAACCATCATTAGAAAATGTTCAAGTTTTTCTCAAAACTAAATTTTACTTTAAACAACTACTTTACAAATTTCTATATCGTTTTGAAATGAAGTAAACCACTCAATGCTCTTTACAGTCTCCATGTTAGCGTTCGTGAAACCTAATACGTTGTTATGCATGATATTTGACTTGAATAACGTTATTAGACAAAATTTTCTAGCAGGATAACACTAGCTTTAATCATCGCTGTGGATAAAAATGTTTCTTTTGTTATGTTATTCTCGCTTTGGGGAGCGTCCTTTTTTACATACTTTAGCCAGAAAACACTTTCTGTAGCAGAACTGGGGTAGCACATTTTTCTTTATCACACTTACACTTCGGTTGCTTTAAAGGCACTTCACTGTGATATAGCGTCCAGTCATCTGTCCCAGACCTGGTTTCTTATAGTCTCTTATGTTTTTCAGAATTCCATTCCTGCAAAATACAGTATGTATAAGCCACCATTCTCAATTTCTGCACCCTAACTTTACACATATACACGTATCAGAATTCGTAATTTATCCCCCCCCCCTTTTTCCTTCTTTCAAATCTAAAGGGGAAACTTTATGAGTAACCTTCCAGAAAATTTAGTGTACTCAATATTTACTGCTTATTTTCATAAAACTGTTTTCCAAGAAAACTCAATATTCATTGAAATTAAACATCTTTTGTCAGATAGTCTTATACAGTACTAATTATTTTCAGTAAAGAATTAATTAACCATTATTCAAAAATAATAACAGTACCCAAATTGGCACTATTACTTTACTCTTTTTCAAAAAATCATTATATGCATTTTATAGTGGGATAATTCCTAAGCAAGTTCGTGCTGAAAGCAGTACTTATTATGATGCAAGTAAGCCAAAAAACCAAAAAAACTTTTTTCAAAAATTTACAAACATTTTCTTTATTAACTTTTCTTTTATTCACCTTACAGAACACTATTAAATATTTCATGACATTATACATAAAACAACCTATTATGCACAGAGAATGCAAAATTACTGGAAATGTTGAAAATATTTATGCCAACTTACGTGGCTCTCAAACAAACATTAGATACATAATCTATTTACTTCTACTAGCCACATTCCTTATGCCTCTCACCACAAACATCTTCCAACATCATTTCTACATGTTCTGAATATGGCTTAGCAATCACATATTAAGGAGTCACATTAAATTATTTTTTCAGTATACCTTTTTACATCACTTTCACTCCACATTCATTTGTGTTAGTCTTTAGTAATCATTTACCTCCAAAAATATCTTTCTTTTACCAGTTCTCTTATTTTCTGATGGCATTTATTCTCTATGTACATTTTATATGCATTATTTACTCTGATAGGGAAGAAGGAAAGAAAATAGCAAAAAAGTTCTGAATGATGACGAGTTTAGTTGACAATACGAAAATAAAAAGGAAATAATATTGCCAATAACTCAGGATGCCTGGTGTTCGTCATACACCTGACGACACTAAGAATGCGCATCCTCTGAGGCCTATTAACTACTGCTGTCCCCACCAGCCTTCTGTGTTTCTGTCAAATCCGATAATCCCTGTAATTTTTTGTAAATTCTTATTCGGATGTTTTCTGCCTCAGAAGGATCTACGTTCTTCCTTTTGCCATACTCATTATATCCCAGAACATACTCTTTCTTTCTGCAGTAACGTATAGGCATGTCACTTTGCTCATTGGATTCATATTGCCTTTTACCAATAAAAGGAATAGTTCCCTGCACCACAATGACCGCTTCATTATGTCCACAATCCATTTTTCCTTTGTACTTTAGCAAGAAATCTGCTCACACCAGCTTTTCCACGCTTAAGCTATTTATTATCAAAAAATTCTGGTCCAACTGCACATCACGGATCCTGATAGGTAGCATAACTTCATGTTTAACTACTTTCTTACATTATGACCACATCCTTATTAACAGGGAGATTATTCACAAAACCTTGTGACACTGCACATAAATCAGAACCACCATCCACTAAACAAGGAACCTTCCCATTAAAAATAGCAAGTTCTATTATAGGCTGTCCTGCAGTTTTCTTTCCGACTTGAGAATCAGGTTCATCTAACAAATCTTGCTCTACATCATGCCTATTGAATGCTACAACTTCTGTGGAAATTATGCACATTTTCACAGAGTCTTCCTCCTCTTTAACTGTGGCAACTTTAATTACTCTGTCCACTACTGACAAATCAAAACACTTCTCCAAACACTCTCCTTCTTTGATAATAATATCAGTTTCTGCAACCCTTCCTATCATGTTGTCAGAATTATCAAAATAACCCCTTGTTTCCTCCACTTCTGTTCCTTCTTCGTCGCTATCAGACACCACTCCTTCTAATCTATCTAAAACTTCCTCTGCCACTCCATATTCTTCCTGAGGTACCTCACACCGTTTCCCCTATTATAGTGCTAATCCCACAGTTCACTTTAAGCTCCTCATATGCATTGCAGTGCTCACTCACACTAACATCCTGTTCTGAATCGTTTTTTCTAATAGCTGTTCCTCATTAACTTGGTCCAGGAATCACTTTTATGATCTTTTCTTGCACAACAATCTACTACACTTCCCTCAGAAACACATATTTTAACAGTGTCCCTCTCCTCTATAATCTCTACAATACCAACCCCAAGATGTTCAGCTGATGGCTGCCTTACAAAAGGTTTTGCCAGCGGATTTAGCCTATGCTGCTGTAGCCTGCCAACGCTAGCAGCATTACAGACTGCCGTTAGTTTTCCCCCTCTCCTGTGCAGTCACTGCCACTGGCATTTCTTTTGGCTAACTGTCTACGCCACTCTGCCCAGTCAGTGGACTGCTGCTGTCTATATTCAGTGTTTCGGTCTCTGTCATTATGTCTACTTCCACATAACCCCCTCGCCCTCGGTACCTGCCTCTGTAATTACTGGATCTTTGCACCCCTATTCTGTTTGCATGTGCTTTGCCTCTGTTTTTTTTTTTTGCTTAATGTGAGGCCTATAATCTCTCCTAGTATTCTCCTCCTCCTTTAGAATATTTTCTACCCTCTCAGGATGTTGTTGTTGTTGTGGTCTTCAGTCCTGAGACTGGTTTGATGCAGCTCTCCATGCTACTCTATCCTGTGCAAGCTTCTTCATCTCCCAGTACCTACTGCAACCTACATCCTTCTGAATCTGCTTAGTGTATTCATCTCTTCGTCTCCCTCTACGATTTTTACCCTCCACGTTGCCCTCCAATACTAAATTGGTGATCCCTTGATGCCTCAGAACATGTCCTACCAACCGATCCCTTCTTCTGGTCAAGTTGTGCCACAAAAGTCTCTTCTTCCCAATCCTATTCAATACTTCCTCATTAGTTATGTGATCTACCCATCTAATCTTCAGCATTATTCTGTAGCACCACATTTCGAAAGCTTGTATTCTCTTCTTGTCCAAACTATTTATTGTCCGTGTTTCAGTTCCATCCATGGCTACACTCCATACAAATACTTTCAGAAACGACTTCCTAACACTTAAATCAGTAATCGATGTTACCAAATTTCTCTTCTTCAGAAACGCTTTCCTTGCCATTGCCAGTCTACATTTTGTATCCTCTCTACTTCGACCATCATCAGTTATTTTGCTCCCCAAATAGCAAAACTCCTTTACTACTTTAAGTGTCTCATTTCCTAATCTAATTCCCTCAGCATCACCCGACTTAATTCGACTACATTTCATTATCCTCGTTTTGCTTTTGTTGATGTTCATCTTATATCCTCCTTTCAAGACGCTATCCATTCCATTCAACTGCTCTTCCAAGTCCTTTGCTGTCTCTGACAGAATTACAATGTCATCGGCGAACCTCAAAGTTTTTATTTCTTCTCCATGGATTTTAATACCCACTCCGAATTTTTCTTTTGTTTCCTTTACTGCTTGCTCAATATACAGATTGAATAACATCTGGGAGAGGCTACAACCCTGTCTCACTCCCTTCCCAACCACTGCTTCCCTTTCATACCCCTCGACTCTTATACCTGCCATCTGGTTTCTGTACAAATTGTAGATAGCCTTTCGCTCACTGTATTTTACCCCTGCCACCTTTAGAATTTAAAAGAGAGTATTCCAGTCAACATTGTCAAAAGCTTTCTCTAAGTCTACAAATGCTAGAAATGTAGGTTTGCCTTTCCTTAATCTTTCTTCTAAGATAAGTCGTAAGGTCAGTATTGCCTCACGTGTTCCAATATTTCTACGGAATCCAAACTGATCTTCCCCAAGGCCGGCTTCTACTAGTTTTTCCATTCATCTGTAAAGAATTCGCGTTAGTATTTTGCAGCTGTGACTTATCAAACTGATAATTCGGTAATTTTCACATCTGTCAACACCTGCTTTCTTTGGGATTGGAATAATTATATTCTTCTTGAAGCCTGAGGGTATTTCGCCTGTTTCATACATCTTGCTCACCAGATGGTAGAGTTTTGTCAGGACTGGCTCTCCCAGGGCAGTCAGTAGTTCCAATGGAATGTTGTCTACTCCGGGGGCCTTGTTTCGACTCAGGTCTTTCAGTGCTCTGTCAAACTCTTCACGCAGTATCATATCTCCCATTTCATCTTCATCTACATCCTCTTCCATTTCCATAATATTGTCCTCAAGTACCTCGCCCTTGTATAGACCCTCCATATACTCTTTCCACCTTTCTGCTTTCCCTTCTTTGCTTAGAACTGGGTTTCCATCTGAGCTCTTGATATTCATACAAGTGGTTCTCTTATCTCCAATGGTCTCTTTAATTTTCCTGTAGGCGGTGTCTATCTTACCCCTAGTGAGATAAGCCTCTACATCCTTACATTTGTCCTCTAGCCATCCCTGCTTAGCCATTTTGCACTTCCTGTCGATCTCATTTTTGAGACATTTGTATTCCTTTTTGCCTGCCTCATTTACTGCATAGGATAATGAATAAATTTATCACTATCATCCCTAGGTGTCGAGACTATTCTATAATGTCAGTACAAGGGCAACTTATTCTGTAACCCCATAATGATATGTTCTATCTCCACTTTAGAGCTCAAAAATGACAAAGTTGTGGCCCATTTTTGCACAAACCTCTTAATAGTATCTTTCTTCGGTTCATTTTTTTCACCTGACCAGAATTTGTTTAAAACTTCCATCTGCTTTCATATGCCCCAATATTCCTCAAAAAATGCCTGTTTAAAATCCTCTAGCATGTCATATTTATCCACTGCCCAATTTCTCCATACTCTAGCTTCACCCATCAAATTTGACGCTATGAAACCAACTTTTTGCTTATCATTCCACAATTTAGGCAAAAGTCTTCAAAACCACACCAAAATTCTTTAGGGTGTACATTTTTACTTGGATCAAATCGCAAAAACTGCTGATGTGTCACATATGCAATTTTTGCTTAATGTGAGGCCTATAATCTCTCCTAGTATTCTCCTCCTCCTTTAGAATATTTTCTACCCTCTCAGGATAATGAATAAATTTATCAGTATCATCCCTAGGTGTCGAGACTATTCTATTATGTCAGTAGAAGGGCAACTTATTCTGTAACCCCATAATAATCTGTTCTGCCTCCACTTTAGAGCTCAAAAATGACAAAGTTGTGGTCCATTTTTGCACAGACCTCTTAATAGTATCTTTCTTCGGTTCATTTTTTTCACCTGACCAGAATTTGTTTAAATCTTCCATCTGCTTTCATATGCCCCAATATTCCTCAAAAAATGCCTGTTTAAAATCCTCTAGCGTGTCATATTTATCCACTGCCCAATTTCCCCATACTATAGTTTCACCCATCAAATTTGACGCTATGAAACCAACTTTTTGCTTATCATTACACAATTTGGGCAAAAGTCTTCAAAATCACACCAAAATTCTTTAGGGTGTACATTTTTACTTGGATCAAATCGCAAAAACTGCTGATGTGTCACATATGCAGTTTCTGAGGATTCTATCACACCACATACATATTACATAGCCACTACTGTTAGTAACACTTTTACTACTCTTTTAGTCTACCATCATAGTTACGCAGTTGTTCACCTACAGCTGTACTAAATTGAGTTATGTTAGTTTCCAGGTTAATAAATTTAGCAGCCACTTGCACACCAAATTTCTCACACATATCCTTTCCTTCCTTGATTTGATTTCCCATTATTGTGCGACTATCTCCACATTGTTTTTCCACATTATTTACTTGTTCCTGCATTTCATTTAAATTGGCATTTACTTGTTCCCCTAACTGTTTGCTGTCATCAGCAACTCGCTTAATCTGAGATGTCAATTCATTTTTTACTGTTACAGCAGCATTATTATAATCGTGTTTTACCTTCCTAATTTCACATTTTACACTATCACTAAATGAAATCATATCGTTTTTCCATGAATCTCTTAATTTAGAAATTTTGTTTTCCATTCTGGATTCCATTTCTATTGAGATGTTAGTAAACCCTTGATTAACTTCAGAACCCAATCCATTCATTTTGATATTCATATCCCCCATATATTTCAAAATATTTGCTAACATTTCTGAAACACTATCTTTCTGCTCACAAGCAATTGACAATCGTTCCTGCTTTATCTCTGTAACAGTAACAGGTGTAAACTTTACATGGGTTTCACTGTTTTCTGTTCATTGTCTGTCACATAATTAGCTGCATTGAATCTGGCAATTCACTATCATTTGCTTGCGATGAATCAAAACTAAATTCACCAGCCACTGCATCATCTTCATGTATTACTTTCTCCAAATTTACCCCCACATTCATGTCTACAATAGCAGGGTTCTTATTTTCTGTCATGTTCACACGTTTCTTTGGTGGTTAGACAAAAGAGAGGTGTGATTAAAAGTCTCGTTGACAGAGCCAGACAGATTTGCACGCCGGAGTATCTAGACGTCGAATTAAAACATCTGAAGCACGCTTTTGAGAAAAATGGCTACTCAAAGAAAGAAGTAAGCAGAATTCTGCACCCAAACAACAAAAAGCCTAAGAACAAGCCCGAAAAACGATGGAAGAATACAGTCTCTCTCCCTTTTATAAAGAAAGTAACGGATCAGATTGGAAAGATTTTAAGTAAACATGATATCAGACCTGTTTTTAGACCAATGAAGAAAATTTGTCATGTTCTCCGGTCTGTAAGAGATAAACGCGCTCCTCTGTCAGCCAGTGGCGTATATAAAATTCCATGTACATGTGGTAAAGTTTATATTGGAACAACAAAAAGAAGCGTAAATACACGGTTAAAAGAACACAGAAGTCTTTGCCGATTAGGAAAAACAGATAAATCGGCTGTAGCAGAACACGCTTTTCAGTCAGGAAATCATCAAGTGAGGTTTTCCGAAACAAAAATTTTATCTACGACGACGAACTATTACCCACGGCTTTGTAGAGAAGCAATTGAAATATGTAAACATAGGGATAATTTTAATCGGAAAGAAGAGACCATGAAACTTAGTGATATTTGGACAGTAGCACTACAGAATTGCTAGACAGTTTTATCTGTGACGAGATTACGATCGATAGTTAAGTTTTATCTCTGACAAAGATTATCTCTGCATATCACGTGTAACTCTGGTCACGCCCACTTTCTACGATATACAAGTCGCTCTCAGACGTCCGACCCGTCAGTCGGCAAGACTCACCGGAGGAGAAACACCTCTCTGAAGATGTCCAGCGCAGCTCTGGACGAAACGTTAGGAGCTGAAGAGTTTCATGGACCATGACCTTACACCCCGGAAGGTTTACCAGAAGATATTCTTGTTCTACCAGTCACAGACCCACAAATATTCACTTATTAAACATCAGGTCATTTCAGTGGTCTTGTACATGAGAGGTACTCATCAAAATATTCTGTACAGAGCACGAAACACGCCACATAGAGTTGTTACTATGACCAGAAAGTTCACACGCTCATATCTCTCAAACTATTTAATTTAGAAACACCAAACTTTTATTAAAATGTTCGTAACTCCAGTTGCTTCAGTCATGATATGTTCAAACCGAAATTAGCTCACTATTTCCTCATATTACAGAGTATTTTTAGGAGCTATCTAACATCGTGTTATCCATAGGCCGGCTAGCAAGCGACTCTTCTTGAGATACTCTCCTATATTCCCACTCCTCTTTTCACACGGGAACAGCTTAATTCTGATTGGCTGTTGATCTAAACGACCAATCAGAATGTTCCTTCCAGATCATTCTCGCAGCAAATCTTGCCTTATCCAATCACTAGTTTGATGTCAGCAAAACTTATAATTCTTGTATTTTGCTTAATCAAAATAAACCAAGTGCAAAATATTCTTCAAATTGATAAATAAACTTATTCCACCTCTAACTTCCATTCTGGCTACTTTTATACAAAAGCAAGCACACACCAACATACATCACCTGAATCGTGGTTGCAGCATAACTTTCCCACGATTCGTTTGTACAAGGTTTTACATAAAATGAAATATTAATTTTTAATGTTTGTCTCACATATGCTCTCTCAATCATTCTCACACACGCACATGGCGAAATATAATCAAATAATAATTTTGGCCAATTTTTGTAGTATGTAATGCACAGTGACTAAAGTCTTACAAAGAAAATTCTAATTAATTGATTTTTATGCACTGATATCTTTGGAATGGCTTCTAATGATAATGAAACTCAATCTGTTATTGTTCCTAACTTGTTTTTAAAAAACAAGCGTAGGTTTTATGAGTTTTAGGTAATTCTCTTTATCTACAATACTATAATAAATAAAAATCTGATATTTTGTCAGCATCATTCTATTAATAACAAAAAGCTGTGTACCAAATTTGAACAAAATCGGATAGTAACTAATATGGATTATTTAGATTCGTAGAAGGTATGAATCTTCGTATTGACTGAATGTTGCTATGCAGTTCTCATGGCAGACAGCGTCAGCTGTGCTGTGAGAAAAAAAAAAAACATAGCCATTGTGCAGCCATTGTACTAGGCGGCTGTGTGCCTTACTGCAATGAATGTCATCTCATGGCTGGGGCTGCAGCGGTAGACGTGGCAGTGGTCTTCACCGTGGGCTGCCTCCCTGCTTCAGCTGGGCTCCGTAACTGGTCGTAGGGGCTGGCGGTGACATCAGGAGGGTGGCACAGCTTTCTTGAAGGCTGCCTCCTGGGTGATTTCGCCAACCAAAACTATCAAACTTCCAGTTCAAGCTCCTTATTTGCTATTGTAGACATTACCCGCAACACCAGAGTAGCTGATTGCATTTATAACTTTGTTCTGTGTCATATGTCTCCTGATTTATAACTTTGTTCTGTGTCATACATCTCCTGATGCCTTTAAACACCAATAACTCATTATCTGACATTTATTATCAATAAATTGTACCTTTTTGAGACTTCTCAATGTATTACTGTTTTAGGACAGCATTTATTTACAAGAAGTTAGTTATAATGTGATTGTAGTATAAAACACATCAAAAATGGTTCAAATGGCTCTGAGCACTATGGGACTCAACTGCTGAGGTCATAAGTCCCCTAGAACTTAGAACTACTTAAACCTAACTAACCTAAGGACAACACACACATCCATGCCCGAGGCAGGATTCGAACCTGCGACCGTAGCGGTCGTGCGGTTCCAGACTGTAGCGCCAGAACCGCTCTGCCACCAGCGGCCGGCTAAAACACATCAAATACGAGCTTGACGAAATACAATATGGCCTCACACAGGTGTATAAGCCAAAGTATATCTTTGAAAGGAGCGAATCCACATAGACATACTGCCTGTGTGCAGCCACAGTACTTCTCATAGAGTCTGTGCAGGATATGGCGGCCAATGTGCGGTGACCAGTTTTCGTTCAAAGCACTGGATGAGTTCATTTTTGTGTTTGAAAAGGGAGGCCTACACTGTCTGTCACCTTTCTGCTGGTTGGTGATGACAGAATCAAGGCGCATGCCCTGCAATCTTTCTCATATGATTTTGCAGAAACTATTGAGTTAAAGAATGTAGTCAAATTAAATCGGGTGATGCTGAGGGGATTAGATTAGGAAATGAGACACTTAAAGTAGTAAAGGAGTTTTGCTATTTAGGGCGTAAAATAACTGATGATGGTCGAAGTAGAGAGGATATAAAATGTAGACTGGCAATGGCAAGGAAATCGTTTCTGAAGAAGAGAAATTTGTTAACATCGAGTATAGATTTAAGTGTCAGGAAGTCATTTCTGAAAGTATTTGTATGGAGTGTAGCCATGTATGGAAGTGAAACATGGACGATAACCAGTTTGGAAAAGAAGAGAATAGAAGCTTTCGAAATGTGGTGCTACAGAAGAATGCTGAAGATAAGGTGGGTAGATCACGTAACTAATGAGGAGGTATTGAATAGGATTGGGGAGAAGAGAAGTTTGTGGCACAACTTGACTAGAAGAAGGGATCGGTTGGTAGGACATGTTTTGAGGCATCAAGGGATCACAAATTTAGCATTGGAGAGCAGCGTGGAGGGTAAGAATCGTAGAGGGAGACCAAGAGATGAATACACTAAGCAGATTCAGAAGGATGTAGGTTGCAGTAGGTACTGGGAGATGAAGAAGCTTGCACAGGATAGAGTAGCATGGAGAGCTGCATCAAACCAGTCTCAGGACTGAAGACCACAACAACAACAACAACATTGAGTTAAAAATTCATTTTTGCATTACTTGTAGCTTTATATGCCAGACCGTTGTGATGCACCTGTTGTTTCATTAATGGTAATAGTTACTGTGATGCATATGTGGAAGTAAGACACTGTGCACAATTCGAAAAAGTTTGCAATGAAAAATAGGGGTCTCTTTGATTTCACGTTTGGTGCATATGACATAAAATGTTGATGTGTATGAAATTTAACTAACATATTGATTTTCTTTTTTTTTATTTAGGTGGACATTTCTATCCCTCACCAATTTCAAGAAAATTGTTCTGACATAGCACAGTTATTTGTGGTCATGCACCACCAGCAATAAAGCCAGAGTGAATTATCTTCAAATTCCTCATATATCACAACCGGTTTCAGAATTCGAAATGAGATTTGGGCAAATGATAGTAGGCAAAGAAAGAGAATTTTGCCGTATGGTTATTATGCAAAACTTCATTATCTGTGGTGTTATTCCACTAACTAAAGACTTTTTTGATGAAAGAAAGTAATTTTTAAGGGCCATCAAGAGCTGGTGAAATGAGAAATACTATGGGTTTTAGAACAACGTAAGTGAAGATATTATATGTTTATTTTGTACCATGAATATGCTGTTTCATAAGATAATGTCCTTACTTTTCCTCAGTTTCTCACTTAATCAACCACTTTTTCAGAATTCTATCGCAAATGTGTCTGCACAACATTTTAATGAGGTGAGACAGTGTAAACTCCATAGTGTTTTGGCAAAAGAAACAGATTTTAACATGGCAACAAGAGAGATGTGTAGGTTTTACTCAAAATTAGCAACTCGCAATGCTTCTATAAAAGTACAAATGGTTAACAAACCAGGCAAAAATAAATAGCTACATTTTTGGTGGAGTTCTTTTTAGACACTAGTCAGAGCAGAGGTGGCAGATCTTTTAGAATAGTCACTATGCAAGTGTGGGCATGGAGGGCCCCCACTTAATATTTACAGAAAATGTGAGTTTAGGCTTCAGTTTATACTGGCACTTCCCCTCCAGCACTCGACATTTCCCCTGCAGCGCATGCCCACAGCTCCCAACACTACCGCTCTCCCCATGTGTGACCTACCTCTGCAAATCTACCAGCGGCGATGTAACATTACTTCAATCATAGGTACTAATAGACTGGATAGGATGTCATTTTCGTAGCTGAAATCATGTGAATATTCACAAAACATGGTTGTTTTGTGTCATGCTTATGGGTGTTCTGAGTGCTTTATCCCTGGTAGCAGCATTACATTTCATGTCTAAGTATTGTATAGCTGATGAAAATGTTTTTACTGAAAAGAGCTGAATTGAAGTTTATATAAATTATGCACACATAAAGGCGCTGTCATGTAAATTATTTGTTGAAAGTAAAGCATGTGATATCAGATGCACATTACATTTTGGAATGTATATTTGAATATTTAATCGTAAATCTACATAATTTTTTTTTTAATAGCAATAGGTTCCCAAAGGATGAAGGGTGAAGACAGCTATGGATACAAGTGCTGAACGGAAGGACTTTGAGCTAACTATCCTCTTGGACTTTTGCTCAGAATACTTCAAGGAAAACTCTTTTTAGAGGGCAAGAGTGGAGGGATTTGGCTTCACAGTGATGCGATTCCAACACTTTTCGATTTTCATGTGCACATTAAGGTGAAAAAACATAGGCCATGTAAATCACCTAGTAGATGATGTTCGTTAGGTGAAACGGTTTTCGGTAAATTGGAGATTTGTCTACTCCTGGCATAGCTGAAAAAGTAGTAAATATCACCAAAAAACAACTGGATAAGCAATTTGCATTGTTCGGATTGCAAGATGAAGCAAAAAGTTCTATTTCTTAACTCTTTGATAATTTTAGTGGCATTTACTTTAACTGATAATTTATCTAGTAATTTTCTTTCTAGTATTGTGGGAAAAGTTGAGTACGAACACTGGAAGGCAAAGTGCTGATTTGAAGTTCCACTGGCGTTTTGCCAGTAGTTATGTGGTTTTATGTTTGAGCCATGCCAAGTGCATAGACTGTGCACAGCATGCCAACTCTGCTACCATCTATGGTCAAAGGATTTATGCTGGCGATCTTTACCATGGAGGATCTTTACACAACCTGGATGTGAGGGTCTCTGAGTATAGAACTGCAGCGTGTCTGCAGATTCATGTGCTTTGAATCATCCACCATATTGTAGTTTGGCAAACAAATTTCTGTTGGTCTGCACATGACAAAGAATTGCAGACTGATTTCTTGTTTTGAACTTTGTCAACACGTTATGCAATAGGCTGACTGGGAGTGGAATTGAAAAGTATTTTCTTTTTGTGATCTAATGACATTTCATAGCAGCCATGTTGTAGTACGGCAAGAAATGAAATATGAGCACCTATGGCTGGCACGATCAGACAGTTGAAGTTCAACATCCAGGTAGTCTAGAGATTACCGGTATGTGCAAATGAAGGAATGTCTTGCGCATTGTATCTCCCCCAGGAGGCTATGCTTAGCAGTAGCACAGAATAGACAGTTTGTAGAAAGAAAAACAGAGGATGGCACCATTGATTTGTGAAGTGAAGCATTGCGCTCAATGTCATATTGAAACAGAGGAAACACAAAACGATGCCTGCTTACTACAATGATTCGAAATAGACATTCTTATGAAAGGGAAGTAATATAAATGACTAAATGAATACTTTTATAAAAGGAAATTCTAAAGAAACAATTTGTGACAAATCTTGAGTTAAAAATGTGTCACTTTCTTTTGTGGTGGGGGGAGATTTTAAGTTGGAACACAAACAGCTGTTATGGGACACACTGCAGGAGTCTGTTTTTGTATCAGTGCTGGAATTTTCATTCATGTTTTCAACCTGAAAGTAACGTAGGGGTATTATTTAATTGTGTGTCTAGGTGAACAGTCATTAATGACGAGTGACAGACAACTGAAGTTAATTCCAACCACTCGTGATAAGCGGAAAATCTGGGTTTGAGTTCTGTTCCAGCACAAGTTTTCATGTGTCACTAATAGGTAGTACATCAGTACCTAACAAAGGTGGTGCCAAGATATTTATACTCAGTGAATTTATTTTGGATTAACATAGCTAGTACTTTAAAGGGGGCTGCATTAAAATTTAATTTATACAGATGTTTTGAATTAGACCCAGACCTGTAAGCTACTGTAACGTATTATGTAATATGAATCATATTCATTTAGTAATTTATGATTGCTAAGTGTCACAAAGAAACCTTTGTCAAGCGTTGTCATAAATATGAGATGATTCAGCTTTTCCATTATATAACTGTTGGTGAGGAATGTCTTCTCCTTCATCATCTTTTTCTTCCAGCAGTAAGTACAACAACAAATCGTGATCACTAATTAGAAAAACGTGCGTCTGCTTGCACGACCTGTTCACGACTGAGCTGCAGGATGCTTGTATTTGGTGTCGTCAGGCACCACACCCAGATAAAATACTTTATAGTTTCTCCATACTGTATTTATATGTGATTTTCCTCTCAACTTTAAAAAGAATTTTGACATGTTAGCTACATTTTGTATACAACACATCACCTAAAATGAACCAGATGGGAAGTAGCCAGCGACTACATTTTTCACTGCAAACTTTTCAAAGGAAATGGAGAACTTCTGCTGAAAAAATAACTACAGGAGTTGATGTAGTGTTGCTTCATTTGTATACAGTATTTTTGAGAGTTTAATGAGCTTTCATTGTTTACAGAAAAAAAATCAGAAAACTCATTTTACTCATGTTCTGCTTTCAGCCTTTCTGTGGGAATCACTCATTACCTTCCTCTGTGGTCTTTTCTGTTACTGCTGCTCATTATATATTTCTAAGGTAAGTGCAGCAAAGAAAAATCTACAATTAATAAAACAAACAAAAAATATCCATTTGTCTTTGGCTTCAGACACAGCTCTTTTTTAGATTTCAATAAGTTAGACTTCTTGCATGCACACTTAATTTTGGCATTTGGATTGCAACCAAGTTACCATTCTGTATATCCTGTATTCTGTGGCAAAAGTGCCACTAGATGCAGCTTTGCCTTGAAAATGACAGGGTGGTCACCTGTTTAAATATCAGAGGAACTACACTCCTGGAAATTGAAATAAGAACACCGTGAATTCATTGTCCCAGGAAGGGGAAACTTTATTGACACATTCCTGGGGTCAGATACATCACATGATCACACTGACAGAACCACAGGCACATAGACACAGGCAACAGAGCATGCACAATGTCGGCACTAGTACAGTGTATATCCACCTTTCGCAGCAATGCAGGCTGCTATTCTCCCATGGAGACGATCGTAGAGATGCTGGATGTAGTCCTGTGGAACGGCTTGCCATGCCATTTCCACCTGGCGCCTCAGTTGGACCAGCATTCGTGCTGGACGTGCAGACCGCGTGAGACGACGCTTCATCCAGTCCCAAACATGCTCAATGGGGGACAGATCCGGAGATCTTGCTGGCCAGGGTAGTTGACTTACACCTTCTAGAGCACGTTGGGTGGCACGGGATACATGCGGACGTGCATTGTCCTGTTGGAACAGCAAGTTCCCTTGCCGGTCTAGGAATGGTAGAACGATGGGTTCGATGACGGTTTGGATGTACCGTGCACTATTCAGTGTCCCCTCGACGATCACCAGTGGTGTACGGCCAGTGTAGGAGATCGCTCCCCACACCATGATGCCGGGTGTTGGCCCTGTGTGCCTCGGTCGTATGCAGTCCTGATCGTGGCGCTCACCTGCACGGCGCCAAACACGCATACGACCATCATTGGCACCAAGGCAGAAGCGACTCTCATCGCTGAAGACGACACGTCTCCATTCGTCCCTCCATTCACGCCTGTCGCGACACCACTGGAGGCGGGCTGCACGATGTTGGGGCGTGAGCGGAAGACGGCCTAACGGTGTGCGGGACCGTAGCCCAGCTTCATGGAGACGGTTGCGAATGGTCCTCGCCGATACCTCAGGAGGAACAGTGTCCCTAATTTGCTGGGAAGTGGCGGTGCGGTCCCCTACGGCACTGCGTAGGATCCTACGGTCTTGGCGTGCATCCGTGCGTCGCTGCGGTCCGGTCCCAGGTCGACGGGCACGTGCACCTTCCGCCGACCACTGGCGACAACATCGATGTACTGTGGAGACCTCACGCCCCACGTGTTGAGCAATTCGGCGGTACGTCCACCCGGCCTCCCGCATGCCCACTATACGCCCTCGCTCAAAGTCCGTCAACTGCACATACGGTTCACGTCCACGCTGTAGCGGCATGCTACCAGTGTTAAAGACTGCGATGGAGCTCCGTATGCCACGGCAAACTGGCTGACGCTGAAGGCGGCGGTGCACAAATGCTGCGCAGCTAGCGCCATTCGACGGCCAACACCGCGGTTCCTGGTGTGTCCGCTGTGCCGTGCATGTGATCATTGCTTGTACAGCCCTCTCGCAGTGTCCGGAGCAAGTATGGCGGGTCTGACACACCGGTGTCAATGTGTTCTTTTTTCCATTTCCAGGAGTGTATTTGATATTATGATTTATAAACAAAATTTGACTAATTTTATTCAAGGTGATTCAGATTCTTTTCTCAGTGCATATCTGTCCTCCTCTTTTTGAAAAGTTTCATTCACAGGGTACAGACATAGCTGGAATAAATTATCTTTTCTGAACCAACTCTTGAAATGTCGAGTGCAGCAGATATCTAGGTTCTCACATGTTTAAGGGATTACTGCTTGTAGGCAAATGTACTTCAGTCAAATATTTGCTTAGTTCAACATTTTCCACAGGCTCTGGCTCATGCCTTCCACAGAGTTGATTGATGGTATCATCTAACTCCCCCCAAATTGAAGAATTTGCATCCTTTATGGCGGTAATTGGTTTGCAGTTGTTCTTTTCCCATTTGGTATCATCTAATTCCCCCCAAATTGCACCCTTTATGGCGGTAATAGGTTGGCAGTTGTTCTTTTCCTAAATTATGTTGTATCTGAGCAAGTATTCTTATGGAATATCAACTCTTTTTGAAAATGTGACTACTATTTTGACATTGTCAACAGTTCTCTTATGGAGTTTTATATATCATGTTGCACAAAGATTCAAAGACTGTACAAAGCATGGTACATGCGGAAGGGTCAGAAATGAGACAGGTGATTTCATGTTTGAAGCATTGTCTGTTGTTATGGCAGTGATGTTTAAACTTGATATTACAGGTTGTAACAGCTGTTATCCACCTTGAAATTTTCTCTGCAGTGTGTCTTTCTTCAGATTGGATGTGCGCTCAAGAAGTTATGACTTTTCAGTCTTCTCTTTTATGAACCATATCACGAGTGTATAGAAACTAATATTATTTATAGTTGTCCACCCATCGTTGCCTTTGCAGTGGCCAAACCTTCTTAATATTATAAAATAATTGGTCATTAGGGACTCTGATAATGTTTTTGAAATGTTAAATTATAAATATAGTGTGCACGTAATGCCGTAATTTTATTTAATATGATCACGTCTTTAACACTGCCAAACTTATCTATGGATTGTTGCAAACAAAAATCAGTTGTAGGTGAGGGCAACACAATAGAAAATAAATCATCTTTCTATCAGGAACCAAAAGAAAATGGCAGGCTGGATACAAACTGAGAGTCACTTCGACTTCCTGGGAGAAATTGGAGGCAGAAAATTCACTACAAACTATTTCTCAAATCTGTTATTATGTGTTATCTATCTTGAGCTGACTGCAATGTAATTAAAAAGAATTACACCAGACACATTTCGCTTTTATTTACAAAGCATCTTATGTGGTACTCTGTAAATTGGATACACACGTTTGTACATTTATCTTTTATTTTTTGATTCTTTTAGGTTAAAAACAGCGTTTTCTTTATAAAGTTGGTCAGCAAGCTACTTACGGTGTTTCTTTACATAATCTGCTCATTCCCCTCTTGCTAGCAGTATTGGTGTCAATAGGTTCAGGCATGTGAAATGAAGCCTGTCAACTATGTGTGTTCTGGTATCGGTACAGGAATGTTCCAGCTGCTGAGTTTTCTTGCTGTTTCAGTTACTGTCAAGTGCAAATAAGGAAGTCTTTTTCTCATAATGAATTGTATTTTTTTGCACAAATTAGAACATAATTTACACAATCTTACTGTTAAGTATTTTTTGTAATATGAATATGAAGTTGGTAGGTTTTCACTTCCAAAGAAAGAAAAGGCAGCAGTAGTTTTCAAAATGAAATGAATGCACCAATTGAAGATGCAAGTTGCTACTTTAATTCTCACGGAAGAATGGCTATGACAGTCATAACGATACTCCATATTTACAATCTTTTTACAGTTTCAGGAATGTGTTATGGTAATACTTCATTTATTATTGTAGTGTACAGAGCATGTATAATTTTGTGCATGTAACTAGATGACATTACGTTATGTACATGGTCCTTAAATGAATAAACATTGAGTATTCCATATCAGGTGACATGGAACGTCCCAATAACGTAGTCAGAACAATTAGTTGCACAAAAGATTCTTTTGCAAAGTGCAGTGCAAGGACAGGTCAACATTCAGTTATGACACGGAATGAACTGAAGTCATTGCTCTGTGCAAAGATTAAACTCCTTTGCTTGCCAGCAGTGCATGTTGCTACTGATATCCCCACAGAGACCCTCCCCCCTCCCCTCTCCCTTCCCATCATAGTGCAGAGCACTGAAGGGGAAACATATTCTGCATCATTGTTTAAGTGAGCCAGCATGCACAGGTGTACATGACCAGCTGGGTCATGGCTGTGTACGTGACCAGCTGGGTCATGGGTAATCATTTCTCAGAGTTATGTGTGTGATGCTGATTCTGTAGATCTTGTAGGGAAGTAGGTGTCGTACAAGTCATCGTGTATCAGTTCTTCAATGCTCGCATCATTGTAGTGGTTCTTGACTAGTTTTTCACAGTCAGAGTGGAGGGAGTTGGTATTGATTTGTGATAAGTAGTGTGCAGTGATATTGTCTGCTCCCTGTAGGTGACGTATTTCCATTGTGTACAGGGTCAAAGGTCTAAGTGTCAATAATGATGGGGTTTGACATCCTTTTATGTGTGCTGTATAGCAAAATGAGCAGTCAATTGTCTGTAAACAATACAATATGACGGTCTTCAATATCTTCACGGAAGTGTTCCGCGAATTTGTAAACAATGAGGAGTTGTTGGTCAGACGCCAACTATTTCGATTGAGAGGTAGGTTTTTGCAAGAAGAAACAGAGGGCTTGTGCCTTTACAGCCACTAGCTGTTTTAGTAAGGCACCAATGACAGTGTCACTTGGTCCGAGGTGATGGCTGAACATATGGAATGGAGTGGGGTATTGTGATAGAGTGCAAAGGCAATATTTTACGAGTTTGAATGCATCCTTCATTTCAGGGGTCTAATCAATCTTCCTTCATCCTTGTTTATTAGAATCAGCTAGCACATCAATTAGAGGTGCTTGTAACGTTGCTCTTTGTGGCAGGTGTTAATGGTAAAAGTTCAAAATTCCAAGAAAGCAACAGAGTTCGTGAGAATTATGGTGGAGTGGAAGCTGTCTTATGGTGTCTGCTCTGTCTGGTGTCAGTCTGATATTGGCAGCGCTAACTGTATGACCAGGAAGGTAACTTCTGTTTTCCATATTTGATATTTGGCCTTTTCGATCACTACACCATTGTGGAGCGGCACCACCGTTTAGGATAGGGAAAGTTTGTTTTGTGCAATACTCTGAGCACAAGTTACAGCCAGGTGCAGGCAGGATTGTAGTGAGTTACGCACACCAACCGTTGTGAAGTAGAATAGAGGCCGCAGGGCCGTCAAATAGCAGTTTTGCATGTCGCAAATCACAGGCAGAAGGGGCCCACTGGCCAACCTAGTGTGTTATGAGTACGTGACGTGAAGCGGCGGATGTGCAAAACAGAAGTGCACAGCCGCGTATAAATAGGTGCGGGTTTCTAACGAGATTCATTCAAGTGTGACACTTTAGAGAGAGGTTAAGTACAATGTCGAAGAGACAGGGGGAGACGATGGAGAAATTTGCGGGTAGGATAAGGGAAATTAATGAGTATACTTACGAGTTGGGTCAGAGGGATGAAGCGAATAGTGTTCTGTTGCAGGAGGCCGAGCAAAGGGCACTTGATGTATTTTAGAGGGTTACTGGCACATATGTCACGTAAGTGCGTGAAGGGGCTCCGAAAGATTTGTATTTGGCCATTCACCTTGGCAATTCAGTGTGAGGAAATAGACTTGAGAACAGGGGTACGTGAGAGGAAAACAGTGTTTACAGTGGGTGTGAAATGTTTTAAATGTGGTCGTATAGGTCATGTGCAGAGGAAATGTACCCAGTCACCGAGGAATAAAGGAAGGGGTGGAAATCGGCAGCGGAGAGGATGGAGAAGTGGAGATAGGAGAGGTGGGCAAGCGTTAAAAGGCAGAGGGGGCCCAATACCCACCTAAGGGAGCTTCCATTTCATTACAGTGCTACAAATACGCATGCAGAGGTGGAATGTTCAGTGGTAGGATCCATAGGAACTAAAAAACTTAAGATTTTGTTGGACACAGGAGCACAAGTGTCAATGGCTACTAGGAATATAATGGGACGAAGGAAGCTAGAACCACCACGTTATAGGTTGCGTGGAGTGGGGGATCAGGAGGTCACACCTTTGGGGTCGGTGACAGTCAACTTTTGAATAGAGAAAGTCCGATTTAATGCAAGTATGGAGGTGGTACCATGGCTAGGCGAGGGCTACAACATGATCCTAGGAGAAGATATCTTGCATCAACAACATGCCAAAATTTACCTTGGACAACGAACTGTGGAACTTGGTGGAATGTTATTTCAGCTAGGGGAAACTGTTGTCAATGCAGAGCTATCACAAGGGGCGCCGGCCGGGGTGGCCGAGCGGTTCTAGGCGCTACAGTCTGGAACCGCGCGACCGCAACGGTCGCAGGTTCGAATCCTGCCTTGGGCATGGATGTGTGTGATGTCCTTAGGTTAGTTAGGTTTAAGTAGTTCTAAGTCCTGGGGGACTGATGACCTCAGAAGTTAAGTCCCATAGTGCTCAGAGCCATTTCAACCACAAGGGGCGTTTAACGTAATGAACAAACCAATTGAACTGCGTACATTAGCATTAAGGCGTAATTCGCATGAGTGTGTTTCTAGTGGCACCAAGAAATCGCTTTGGGTAAGTGTGGAGTCAAATCCAACTGTGGGTACAATATGTGTTATTGAAACATCGGAGGATAATGAAATTTTGGGTCCATTGGGTTGTTTTGTGAACAGGAGGGGAACGACGGGCGAGTAGTTTCTGTGGACGTGGATAATTTTAGCGCTGTGGACACGAATTTGGACGCAATTGTTACGGAAGAGTGTGAAATTTGAGTGGACAGAAGAGTGTTTGAAGGCGTTTGACAAACTAAAAGAAGTGTTAACATCAAGTCCGGTTCTTGTGTTTCCAGATTTTGAAAAGGTGTTTATACTAGTGTGCGTTGCATCGAATCAAGCATTAGGGTGTGTTCTTAGTCAGGAATGTGGTGGGAAAGAACATCCTGTAGCCTATGTGTCAAGGCAGTTGGATGCAGCAGAGAGGAATTATTCAACAACTGAGAGGCAGATGCTTAGCGTAATCTATAGAATCAGCTATTTTAAATGTTATTTATATGGGAGAAGATTTCTGGTAGTCACAGATCATGCTGCATTGAAGAGGTTGTTGGGGTTGAAGGATCCGTCCACTAGACCCGCTCGATGGACTGTGAGGCTTAGTGAATTTGGCTACGAGGTGGTGCACAAGCCTGGGAAGAAGCACGGTAATATGGATGCACTAAGTAGGAAGGTGGCAAAAGTGGAGGTTATGACCTAGCAGTGTGGCAAGAATTACAGGATGCGGACAACGATTGTAAATTGTATCGGACGCAGCCACACTTTAGTATGTACGACGGTCTTTTGTGCAGGGAAACGAAGTTAGGGCCAAGGGTAGCAGTGCCAGCGAAGTTGAGGGATGAGGTTTTAAAGGAAGCACATGATCTCGTGTTATCTGGTCATGGAGGGTGTAGAGCGACGAATGGGAGAGTGGCGGAGAGGTATTGGTAGAGAGGTAGGAAAGTAGATGTGGATCAGTATGTCAAGAATAGTGTACCATGTGTGCAGAGTTCAGATTTGAGCTGGAAACAGATACAGTTACAACGACTGCCGGAAGCGACATGTCCATTCTCTATGCTGGGGATCGATGTCTTAGGACCTTTCAGGCGAACACTATCTGGGAACAGATTCGTTCTGACAATAGTAGACCATTTCTCGAGGTATGTGGAGATGGTGGCTGTGCCACGTCAACAGGCAGCAATGGTCGCGCAACCGTTAGTAAACAACTGGATTTTGAAGTTTGGTGTACTGGAGACAAAAATTACTGAACAAGGGACTAACTTCATGTCGGATTTAATGAAGAAACTGTGTAAATTATTGAATGTAAAGAAGTTGAAGACAAGCATGTACAACCACAGCCCAACGGATGGACAGAACTGGTACACAGAACAATCAGGAAGATGCTGAGTTTTTATGTGGATTCTCATCACCATCAGTGGGACAAGTATTTGAAGCATATTGTATGCGCATACAATGCAAAAGTCCATACAAATACTGGTTTGTTTCCATATGAGGTAGTGTACGAACGAAAAATGCCATCACCATTTGATTTGGTGAGGCTACAGAATGGAAGGACTGACGAATCTGTACGTCAATTCGCAAGGAAAACTCGGGATGTTTGGAAGCGGGTACAAAAGGCGAATACAAAGGCTTTGGAAAGGCAGGAAAGGAAGTTTAAAGTGGGGCAATGGATAATGCTGTCCAGCCCCTACACACAAAAAGGAAAAACGAAGAAGTTCCTCGCGAGGTACGAAGGGCGATACCAAGTTGTTGAAACTACATCCCCCATTAATGTTAAGCCTCAGCTGCCAGCTATAACAACGATAGTACACATTGGGCGGTTACGGCAATTTAAGGATGGCCCGGATGTGATTCCAAGCGTGTCACAGGAAGGAAAGAGGAAGAGAGAGAGAGAGTGAAGAGAGATGCTAAGCACAAAGAAAACCAGGAAGATAGAGTACATCATGAAGTACCATATGCTTTGCGATCCAGAAAGTAGTAGAGTATTTGTAGCATTTATTTGTTTTCGTGTCATGTGTTTGTTAGAATCAGCTAGCATTTCAATTGGAGGTGCTTGTAACGTTGCTCTTTGTGGCAGGTGTTGCTGGTAAAAGTTCAAAATTCCAACAAAGCAACAGAGTTAGTGATAATTATGGTGGAGTGGAAGCTGTCTTACGGTGTCTGCTCTGTCTGGTATCAGTCTGATATTGGCAGCGCTAACTACGTGACCAGGAAGGGAACTTCTGTTTTCCATATTTGAGATATGGCCTTTTTGATCACTTCACCATTCTCACTAAGAATAGTGAGAACTTGTTTGGTCTTTGGCCATCATCAGAAAAATGAGGATATCAGTTACATAGGTGTAGCACAATCAGAATGGAAAAGAATCCTGTTGATGAAGTGCTGCCACATCTGGGTGGCGTTTTATAACCCATATGGCATGAAAATATATTTAAAGAGCCTGAGCAGCATTATAATTGCAGTTTTTGTGGTGTCATTCTCGTTCATGGGGATTTGTAGCCATTTTACAGTCAACTACAGTAAAAATGGTTGCACCTGCTAGAGAGTTGTAAAGTCTTATATATTGGGTAAGAGGTAGCTGTCATGCACTTTTAGGGTGTTGATTACCCTGTAGTAGTGGCGGCGGAGTTGTACAGTTCCATCTTTTTTAGGTACTAATTTGATTGCTGATGCCCATGTGCTGTTAGATGGGCAAACAATGCTTGCTTATAACATTTCATCAATTGCCCCATTAGCACCATGTAAGTTAGCTGGGGCCAGTGGCATATGGGAGGCCCAGCGGTCATTATGATACTGGTTCATATTGTAAACACTTGTGCGTTTGTGTTGGGTAGCATAGAGTGAAAGGTGAGGCCTACATCCGAGGTGCCACACAGTGAGGCAGAGTGTACGGCATTAACCTTAATGTTATTGTTTGTGCTCAGTGTCACTGGTTACATTGCAGAGCTGAGAGTGTGGGCGGTGGGGTGAGTCAGTCAGGAAGGGTGGGGTCACGTGTGCTTCCCTGTGTTTCGCGTTTGTTGGAGTGGTGGGTGCTCAAGATGGCCTTGAGGTGCTTGTGCCCTAGCATGAGTGCAGCTGCTATTTGTTCAGTGTGTTGTTAAGAGACGTTATCTTGATGTGTAATATGTCAACAGTTGCATGTCAGCCATTGTAGAGCTGATGTGTCATGCATAGTTCCTATGCCACCGTGACACACTCCTTCAGAGAGTCAGTATAAGCTGAGTTATCTTCGTACTGCTCAGGTGGACAATGAGTTGTGTCGTGGAGGGAGGGGTTGTCGGGAAAAACAGCCCTGGGGTGTGGTGTCCCATATTATGATGCAGGAAAAAAGTGTGCTGAATGTCTGGTGAGAGGCAGAAGTCGCATGGGAAGTTTGTTCCAGTTATCTGTTCTGAGGCATCAGTGATGTAGAAGCTCTATGTGGGTTGGTGTTTAGGTGACAGTTGAAAGGTGTGTTTGATGGATGCTTGGACTGTGATCTGGGAATTATTAGCTGTGTGAAGTTGTGTCAAATTTTGATGTGCTCTCTGGCAGTATGTAATTAATGTCAGATCCAGTGTCCACAAAAATGTGGTTTCTTGAATTGTTGAAGATAGACTGGTGGCCTTCCAAGGGTGCAGTCACAGAGACATGTGTTTGGGTCGCCTGTAGTGGCTGTCAGTGTCTTAGAATAGTTGTATACATCAGTGTGACTGCGGCAGCCCATGTTTGAAGTTTGGGAACCCACAGAGAGGAGGGGCAGAGAGGGGGGGGGGGGTGGTATTTGCATGCAGCAATGCCGAACTGGGCATGGTACCAGCAGTGCTACGACCTCGAGGTGGTGACAGCATTCAGCATAGTGACAGCTACTGTGTGGGTTGTGCTATGTGCAGCCTGCTGGTTTGACTGGGTTTGGTATTGTGATGTCACTGTTGACTATTCTTGGCTCTGATTATAGTGAACCAAGGCAGGAAGCATGCGGCCGGGTGGTACCATGCTGTGCCTTTGTAATTTATATGGTACCTCTGCTGTAGTAACGTTAACATCCTCTCCACCAGAGTAAATGTCTCTCTAAAGATTCAGTTTCATATGTAATATCACTGTCACTTGGAGCTGCGACAGGAGTTTAACGATGCAGGGAGTCGACAGGGTGCCATCTGGCATGAAGTGAACATCCCGCGTAGATTGGAGTTATTACCATACCTGTGATGGCATTCTGTCATCCAACAATTGTTCGTCATGGATAGCCTCGTGTTATACTTCTTATGGGTAGGTAGTGCCAAGATGACATCACTGATTAAGTCTTCATGTTCTGCCAGATGACAATTGAGGGTGATGAATCGGATGTTGTCATCAAATATGCTCAATGAGGTAAATACATGAGGCAGTTTTGTTTGTGAGTTGAGTTTGTCAGGTAAGTGGAGGACGTAGATGGTCGATTCTACAGTTGGACAACCTGGAATCAGTGATGAGAGAACTTGTTGAAGTCATGGCCCAGAAAGAAATGGGACAGTCGGTACTTCATAGTATCCAACTGTTAGTGTGGAAACATGCGGAGCGAGAGAATTTCCGTTTCTGTAAAGAGACACCAGTTGAATTGTGAAACATTTTATCATTTGAACTAAATTCCACTTATTGATTTTGTATGCACTGTTGTGTGTTCACAGCAGAATCTTGTTCGAAGTCCAATAACAAGTTGTCTGTTGGCTGCCATTGTTGTGGCATAATATACATTGTGTTGACTGTTAACATGTCACACACAGCTGAATTATCGTGATGGATAACGCCAGCTACCACACCATTCAGATACAAAAGATGCCAACGTTCAAATTGGCGCAAGGCAGATATTATGGAGTGGTTAAAGAGAAAGAATGTTTCATTTTCAGTCGATGAAACGAAGGCTGAACTCCTGTCAAAGGAAGAAATCGTAGGTGCCAAAAAGACTTCCAAATTAGGTCAACTGGAAAACGAAACGGGACACCAAGTGGTACGTCTACCACCATATCACTGCCAGTATAATCCCACTGAATTATTATGGGCCCAAGTAAAGCGAGAAGTAGCGAAAAGAAATACTACCTTCAAACTTGCTGATGTCGAGAAGCTAACTCACGAAGCACTTGACAATGTTACTCAGTAGGACTGGGAGAGGTGCGTAAAAGGCATTGCAAGAAATTGATTTCTTGAACCAGGGTTTAAGAGACATCATAGTCGAATCTGGGATGATACACCTGGCTGAAATAAGCGACAGTGAATCAGAAGACACGGAGCCAGAAGGTCCTTCAGTTTAGGTAAGTTCCGTCTATGTAAAAAGCTGACTTGATTTAAATGTTTGTCTATTAATTTCAGTAGAGGACATACTACGAGTGTTTTTCCCAATCAGTAGGCGCCTGATAAATTTATCACAAGTGATGGCGATTAGTTTACTCGACAGTAACTGTCAATTAAAATAAGGTTGTCAATTCTGCATTAATTAACAACAGTTTTTCCTAAAAACCTGTGTCGAAGGTCTTTACATTCGGATATAATCTTACTGCATTCGGTTTCCATGTACATTCGCAATTTAACTCCTTGTTTTCATAGAAGTATTTACTGGCTGTTTCGTAGTAAGGGTTACGCAGTTCATAAAATGACAGTCTGATTCTCCGAGAAAAGTACAGGAATCTATGATATTTGACGACTTTTGCAAAAAGCTAGAACGTAGAATTGTATTACTTTAGCATGGCAGAGGATAGTATCCGACGGCTAGAGAAAGACAGAGAAATGTCCGTGATAAAATTGATTATTCTGGCCAGTCACTTCAGTGCACTGTCTTCTCCGTCCACTTGGTTTTTAATTCAGAAACTGTGATGATGGACGAAATTGTAACACAAGACAGGGACATTGCAGTATTCAGAACGAGGTTTCTGTGTACCAAGCACGTATTGGGTGCTGCGAACAATAGGCTTAACAGCAAATTTAGATAAAACTTGGGTTTCACAAAACATTTCGAACAAATATTTTGCTCGACTTCAGTGAAAATATTGGCTTCAAACTAACTACATTTACTTTTGTGTAGTGTATATTCGCGTTTTAAATGAGGGATGGAATGACGAAGGATATGTATTAGCAGCCAGTAAAATATTTTCGGGAAGTAGGGTATATTCTCGGTCATGTTAAAGCGAGCCGTCCGAACAAAACTCTTGGCGACGGCCTGCATCGACTCGCGCGATGCTACGCACGGGATATCGCGGAACTAATGTGCCTATGTACGTGATACGATACGATAATGACGTCTGAAATGTTACCAAAAATAATTTTATAGTTTTCTTAACAACTTTCTCGCGGGAAGTTTTTTCGCAGTCCTACAGAACGAAAATTCATCAGCGACTACATTTTTCGATACGCAGTCGGCACAGTTGTACACTTCTTATAACATTTTTTTAAATCTCAGAATACTTTTATGTTTCGAAATAAAAGACGCAGCAGATGCATCTGTAAACTTTGAGGATGTTCATATATTTTTTTCAGTCCAATTGCATTAATGATTCTGTCACTACTATAGGTTGAAGTAAAAAATTACTTTCCTCCAAAATTTCTTGTAACGTTAGTTTTCATTTTTTCCTAGAAGCTAGTGAGAATTTTCTTTTGGAAAATACTCCATCATATTCTATACTAAAAATAGAGTTGCCCAATATTTTTTTTTTAATTTCTACGAACATTGAAATTATCACTATAAAAAAACTGCCAATGCTGTAAGATGGCGAGATTTCCTTGAAGCCCTATTTTCGTGCCAGCCACTAAAGGAGTGGTGGAACAAGTTGTAAACAGAGAAGAAAGTGCTTCGTCGTACGCCAGGCCGAGCCGTCTTCAATCAGAAAGTGGCAACCTTGTTACTCCATTACTGGCTGCAGTGAATGTCAATGGCAATCTTGATGTCTAAACGCATCCTATTAAGAGACGCTTGGTGGCTGCACGTTTCTCGTTCTCTTCCATTCGCTGTACACCCGATTTTTTCCGGTATGGATGCTAGGACATCTGGTAGTCTGGTGGCAGTTTATGGGAACGATCTGGTACAGTGCATGGTGCAGGCGGTGTTGCTGAATGAGTGGCGGCAAGAGTGACGTCCACAAGTGTTGGATCGTTACGTCCACCTGACGTCTGCACGGTGTGAGTCGGTGGTAAGTGAGGCAAGCGAGTTGCCAGTCTTGGAAGCGGTACCATTTATGTCGGCGAACGAGATGCCCCTCCTGGCTTGCTGCAGGATGTCCAGGTCGAAGTCAAACACCACAGGAATGTGGATCGAACGAAAGCGCGTCCCTTGTGGAAGTGATGTGGGATTCCATTGAAGACTCCAAAGTCGATAATGTCCGGTTGTTCTCGGGCGGGAAGGATAGTTGGATCGTAGGGCCCCACAATAAAGGCCTAGTGTAGCTCAACAACCCTGAAAAGGCGGCGTCTGCTGCCATTGGTGATCCTGGAATTCCAGGCGAAGTGTTTATTATTGAAGTTTCCAGCAACAAAGACCTTGCCCCTCAGGGAAAGCAGGGCCTCGATATCTGCAGGTTCCAGAGGTCGAGACAGAGGTCTGTAGACGGCAATAAATGTGAGTTTGCCAGCCGAAATATGGACGACCACACCGGTGGCTTCCAGTGGCTCGAGTGGTGGGAGTTCAGTCATGTAGTGATGTAAGCCGTTACGGATGTAGCCTACTGTTCCTGCGCCTGCCTTTGGCTGATCCGTGCGGAAACAGGGGAATTCGCTACTCGGACTTCGACGCCAAGCTTCAGGTGTCAACAGCTTCTGGTAAACCTTCCGGTCATCTGGTCGTGAAAGCATTCCATGTGACTATTTTCAGTCTTTTAATGCTACCCATTATGCAATTGCATGTGGTTGTCGTTGGTGGCGGCCGGCGCAGCCATTGGCACTGCAACGGTGAGTTGCTGCTATAGGCGTTTAATCAGCTTCATCGGACTGGACACGAGAGCTGTGAACTGCGCAATGAGCCTGGTGAAGTCGACATTCGAAGCAGCAGACCCACCCACGGTGCTGGAACTAGCTCCTCCATTGCACTGCCCTTTTATACCTTGTGCAAGCGAGTCTACCACCATCTGTGTAAGTGCATATTGCTATCTCATCACCTTTTCACCTCATTGTATATAGATGTGTTCTGTCATAATTAACTACAATACCATCAGATAAAAGATCAGCATTCGTATTTATGGTGAGTTTTATAAAAATGTTCAAATGTGTGTGAAATCTTATGGTATTTAACTGCTAAGGTCATCAGTCCCTAAGCTTACACACTACTTAACCTAAATCATCTTAAGGACGAACACACACACACCCATGCCTGAGGGAGGACTCGAACTCCGCCGGAACCAGCCGCACAGCCCATGACTGCAGCGCCCTAGACCGCTCGGCTAATCCCGCGTGGCTGAGTTTTCTAAAAAGCATCCTTTTATCCCATGTGTGAATATGAAAGGTCTCCGTGCACTGAATTACCATAAAAGTGCTTAAATTACCTAATTGTTCACATGCAAGCCCTGAGTTAGATTTACATTGAAAATAGTTTATGCTCCTAGATTTCTATCCTTTTCATTACCACCCGTGTGAAAGTGCATGTGAATGTATTTTTCGTGTTTCCATTGGTAGCTAATAGTATGGAACTTCCTGTCTGCTGTGGTCAGTCTGGCCAACTTTGGGTGTTCAGTCGAAGCAAAGAGGTTCGTGCTTTCTAAGTCACCTTTATCGACAGTGAGTAGATTGGTACCGGAGGCAACCCTTTTTGTCTGTTCAGGCTACCTGCGCGTTACGTTAGCGACAGCCCCGGACGTGGCACAAGTCCCGCCCATTCGCCCCCCCGAACACCAAGCCATATGCTAAGCCCCACCAAGGATACGTAAGCGACATTGCACAAGCCCTGCCCATTTACCCCCCTCCACACCAACAAAGTGCACATGTAAAGTCTTTGTCCACGCCATGTAGCGCATCGATAGGATCTTTGGTCATCATCCTGTGTAGCACATCGATATGATCTTTGGTTGTCTGGCATCTTTAATGAAGAAGCAGGAGAGGTTGAAGTGAAGTGTATGATGTGCACATTTGAAAAACAAAAAATGGTTCATATGGCTCTGAGCACTATGGGACTTAACATCTGAGGTCATCTTGGGTGCTGCAGCTAGCATTTGTGCTTACTTGGTCCAAAATTGCTTTCCTCTCATCAATCACAGACACATCTTCATCATCAATAACAAGTGCATCTGACAGTACACGATTTTGCAAGGGTATCTCACCTCTGCTCTTCTTTTCTTTTGGCAAACAACAGGAATGTGCTTACTCATATTTAATTTAATACTATAATCAATGCATGTGCAAGAATACCGATGAATGCACAGTTGACATTTACTGCACACTAATTTACTCTTGCAGTGAACGTCATTGTCCTCCACAAGGTGGACATCGTTTGATTTTGAAGAAGGTACTTCCCAACCATTAAAATAGGCTCTAAGTCATCCGTTAAAATATACTTGTACCTAGCACGAATGTCTTTTATTTAGCTAATTACCTTTCCTTTCATGATCACAGAAAGCCTATCAAACAGCTTTGTGGTTACAAACGACACCAGTGCAGATATACTTTTGTGCAGTCTTTTCATTTGCTTTGAATTAGCATGAACATACGAGGGCCGTCTTTTTTTTTTTCAGCCTCCGATCTCTTAGTACAGAAACTACGCGAGAGGCAGACAGTGGACATGTACTGTAGGCTACTGCGCCTCAAGGCATCAGTCTGTGTTGCATTACATCCAGGTAAACATGGCTGCCATCATTGTTGCTCCCGCCAAGTGTGAATTACGAAGTGTAATTCGGTTTTTGCAAGCAGAAGGGAATAGTGCAGCAGAAATTCATGGGAGAATGAGCCGAGTGACTTGATAACTGATGGTGTTGTGCGTGAAGGGTGCTAAAAGCTTAAAGATGGTCGAAATGACGTACATGATGAAGGGGGCCAAGGACGCAAGTCCGTCGTTACAGCCGACCTTGTTGAACGAGTTGATAGAATGGTTAGAGAAAATTGTAGGTTCACCATAACTGCTTTATCTATGGAAGTTCTGGAAGTTTCAAGATCTCTCTTACACTCTATCGTTCATGAATATTTAGGCTACAAAAAACGTTGTGCTCGTTGGGTTCCAAAAATGTTGATGGACGCTAACAAAAATCACCGAATGGCGTCAGCTTTGAATTTCCTTGACCGTTATCATGATGAAGGGAGAACTTTTTGAAATCAATTGTTACTGGAGATGAAACATGGATCCAATACGACACACCGGAAACAAAATGACAGTCACTACAATGGATGCATCCATATTCACCACACAAACCAAAAAAATGCAAACAAACATTCAACAACAGAAAGGTTATGGCTACCGTGTTTTCGGACCAAAAAGGTGTGTTGCTTGTAGAGTTTATTCAGCCCAGAACCACTATCAATGCAGCTGCTTATTGTGAAACTTTATGACGTTTGCAGAGAGCCATTCAACACAAATGAAGACAAATGCTCACTTCAGGAATTGTGTTGATCCATGACAACGCTCGTCCACACACTGCTGGCACAACCCAGCGGCTCATTGAACAATTTCAGTAGGACATTTTCGATCATCCGCCGTACAGTCCTGACCTGGCACCCAGCGACTTTCACCTTTTCCTGAACTGAAGACGTGTCTAGGAGGGCAGCACTTTCAAACCAACGAAGATTTTCAAAACAACGTGAATGCTCATTTTAAATCATTGGCGGCAACATTTTTTGAAGAAGGTATTGCAAAGCTTGTCCACAGGTACAATAAATGTTCGATCTTTTCCGTGATTATGTTGAAAAGTAACTATAAGTGTAAAAAACTTTTGGTAAAAAAATAATTCTTTTCTATGAACTTGTCTTTTATTTATAGCCTATCGGAGGTAGAAAGAAAACGGCCCTCGTATTTCAAAGCCTTGTGCGTACTCTCCAGGTGCCTGTTTGTATTGCGTCCAGCTTGCATCCTGTGACAATGTGCCCAACACTTTGCATTTTTTCATAGTAGGTCTTGAAATAATGACCAAATTCGGATGTATTTGGATCACTATAGAACTTCTGGTGAGCTTTGTGCAGTGATTCTTCAAATAAAGCAACATCTCTCACCTACATTAATGTCTTGACAAGCTTGTACACCTCAGTTCTCTTGTCCTTATGCAGAACTTTACTATTAATGTTGTTCCTCCATGCTCTATTCACATGTCAGGTGCGGTTCAAGTCTCTTTTTAGGAGGCACCATTGCTCTGTTCCAAGCGACACTGTAGGATTCTGCCAGATCTGACATGAACACCTTGGGGCAGATCTGTCCAACCAAAACCTTTAGATAGTTGAAAAATATATTCAACATATCACTGTCATTTCTGTTATAAATGAGAAAAGTACAAGGATTTCTTGCCTCATAGCATCCAGTACTAGTATTGTGGTAAGTACAAAATCATAGCCGTTTAGACCATGAGTCCCATAAACACAAATATAATCATTTCCATATTTTGCCAATAATTCACCTTGTGCAGTGCTCATTATTACTAACATGAAATGCTCGATTCTCAATTCCGGGTGCTGGTCAGTGATTATTTCTTGAGGCTTCTACAACAATACACATGGATTATCACTTTGCTTAACTTCTTGTACGCAAGCGTCGAAGCTGATGGCATCATTTTGATTTCTGACTGACTTTGAAGCCAAATTATAAGAAGCTGCAATGTAATGTAAGTCCTGCAATGTTGGGATATACTCTCTCCGAATCTGAATCCTGCACTGTTGCTCGAATTTTGTCAAGAACAGTGGGAAACAGGATTCCTACAGCAATGCCAGCAGCTATGCTCTCGTGTTCTTGAGGTGTCAGATTGAAACGGCTTAAGTATAGATCGTGTCCAACATGAGTGGACACAAAATTAACAAGGCACTTTCCTTCCTTATAGAGCACTTTCACCTCTGCAGGGCATTTTGCATAGATTTTTTTACTACCTTCAGCTTTCGAAAGTAACTGACCTGATGGCAAACATACTTACAGGTTCAGTAATCATCAAAAAATTAAAGCCATGGTGTTTGAGGAATCTAGAGTGTGTAATATATTCAATTTCCTCTTTGCACTCAAAAAATTCATCACTATAGAACTCCAGATCGTCAGATTGCACACGTATTTGATGAGCAGTTTGGAAATGATCAATCCAACACTTTTTTGGCTCAGCTTATCATACACTTCAACCTCTTCTGCTACTTCATTACGCCATGAACGTCTTGTTGGTGGCGTTTTAAATTTCTTTTCCAGGTAAAACTCTTGTTGCATATGAAGCACTGATAGGAACATGAAGGTTCATTATTTATAACAAGATGTACGATTTCGCTGAGCTGCTGGGGGTGTGCTATGGAAATATGCTGTCTCAGAGTCTTCTGATAATTGTATTTGTTTCCACAAATTTCACACTTAAAAGAACTCGTTTTAAATACTTTTAATTACACAAACTGCTAAGAAGTACAAGGTGGCGGTCGCTATATTTCCGAATGGAACAGGAAAGGAAATGACTTGTAGTGATACAGGGTACCTTCCACCATGGTCTGTACGGTGGTTTGCAGAGTGTCTACGTAGATGTAGAATAACATTTTACCAGGAAAATTTCAGGAATGTTACAAAATCCCAAGGAATTCTGCATTTTAATGTAGCATTGAAATTGAATTTCATTCTGTTTTATAAATCGCAAATTTTAAAATAGGTACATAATATTTGACAGTGTGTTACTTATATGACTATTGTTCCATATAAATTAGCGATGCTTAAAAATTAGTTAAACAACTGGATACGGCTGGTATGTAGTGCAGCTGAGAGAAAGGTATTCTGCCCCTGCCCCCCCCCCCCCCCTCCACCGCCACCATCCCCACGGCACCTTTCCCTCTTACTATTACTTTATCAGCAGCGTATTGACGCATTCAACCTCCTTACAACTGGAATTCACAGGAAAGTAGCTGGAAGTAGCTTAGCGCTATTAAATTGTTAACATTGCTGTTGTGCGTTATTTTCTTTGCATGAAGAGGTAATATTATTAAACTGAAGTACATTTGCAAGAGTTGCACTACTCCTGAATGTACGAGGGTGGTTTGAAAGGTTCTCGGAATGGAATAGAAAAAAGTACTTACATCACTGAAATGTTTTTATTTTTCAATGTAGTCTCCTTGTAGTTGATGCACTCTGTCCAGCGATGTTCCAGTGCCCTGATCCCAACTCAAAAATGAGTTTCCTCTAGGCCCGCAAAACAGATATCAATTCTGGCTATCAGTTCTCCTTGTAGTTGATGCACTCTGTCCAGCGATGTTCCAGTGCCCTGATCCCAACTCAAAAATGAGTTTCCTCTAGGCCCGCAAAACAGATATCAATTCTGGCTATCAGTTCTTCGTTTGAAGTGAACCTTCGTCCACCAAGAAAAATCTTCAGTTTTGGGAAAAGATGGAAGTCTGACGGAGCCATATCAGGGAATGAGGTGGGTGTGGCAACAATTCATACCTTAATTCGTGTAATTTTGCTATGGCGACGGCACATGTGTGCGGGCGCGCGTCAGGAGTCACGGCACCCATTTTTGGAGATAATTTTTTCATTCCTAATTCAGTTAAAATGTGATATACCCTTTCAGATGACATCTGACAAGCGTGAGCAATTTCACGCACTTTCAGTCAGCTATCTTCCATGACCATTTTGTGCACTTTCTGGAGTAGTGACACAGTGCGGATCATCATCTAAGCTCTCCCGACCAAATTTAAATTCATTTGTCCACTTGGCAACAGTCGAACATGAAGGAGCAGAGTTCCCCAGTGTATTCTGGAAATCAGCATGCTTTCATACCTTTCTTTACGAAGTACTTAATCACTGCTGGAATCTCGATTTTTTCCCATCTTCGCAAGTCACTACGCGGGAACAACAGAGCCACGTCACTACTACAGCTCTCTTCCAAGAGCACTGACGTGGCACGTGTTTATAGGCAACAGTCCAATGAATATCACGTGAACAACTGGTTGCGCTAGCGATGATCTCTAGCGGTGATTTCGAGAACTTTTCAATCCACTCTCGTAATATGAAATACAGCATGTGGAATAATGTTCTCCTTCAGATTTATTGAGGATCTTATGACAGTCCAAAAGAAATCATTTATGTATTTGTTCTCTGCAGTAGTCTACATCTGTGAGGTTCCCCTCACTGTATATATATGTATGGTACTAAAACTATGTATCTACACTGATCCCTGCAAGAGCTGCAGATATCGAGGCTCTACTTTCTCTGAGGGGCAAGGTCTTTGTTGCTGGAAACTTCAATAGTATACACGTCGCCTGGAATTCCAGGATCACCAATGCCACCAGATGCCGCGTTTTCAGGATTGTTGAGCTACACTAGGCGTTTATTGTGGGCCCTACGACCCAACTATCCTACCTGTCCGAGAACAACCGGACAATATCAACTTTACAGTCGCCAGTGGAATCCCACATCACTTCCACAAGGGACGCGCTTTCGTTCGATCACATTCCTGTGGTGTTTGACGTCGAACTGGACGCTCTGCAGCAACCCAGAAGGAGTATCTCGTTCGCTGACATAAATGGTACCGCTTCCAACACACTGGCAACTCGCTTGCCTCGCTTGCTACCGCCTCACACCCTGCATCTGTCAGGTGGACGTAGCGTTCCAACACTGTGTGGACGTCACTCTTGCCGCCACTCATTCAGCGACACCGTCTGCGCCAGGCATTGCACCAGATCGTTCCCATCAACTGCCACCAGATGTCCTAGCAGCCATAACGGGAAAAAATCGGGTGTACAGTGAATGGAAGAGAACGAGAAACGTGCAGCCACCAAGCGTCTCTTAATCGGATGCGTTGGGACATCAAGATTGCCATTAACATTCACTGCAGCCAGCACTGGAGCAACAAGGTTGCCGCTTTCTGGTTGAAGACGGCTCGGCCTGGCGTACTCCTTTAGTGGCTGGCACGAAAATAGGGCTTCAAGAAAACCTCGCCATCTTACAGCATTGGCAGTTTTCTTTATAGTGATAATTTCAAATGTTCGTAAAAATTTAAAAAAATATTGGGCAACTCTATTTTTAGTATAGAATATGATGGAGTATTTTCCAAAAGACAATTCTCACTAGCTTCTAGGAAAAAAATTAAAACACGTTACAAGAAATTTTGGAGGAAAATAATTTTTTACTTCAACCTGTAGTAGTGACAGAATCACTAATGTAATTGGACTAAAAAAAATGAACATCCTCAAAGTTTACAGATGCATATGCAGCGTCTTTTATTTCGGAAACATAAAAGTATTCTGAGATAAAAAAATGTTACAAGAAGTGTGAAACAGTGCCGACTGCGTATCGAACAATGTAGTCGCTGATGAATTTTCGTTCTGGACGGCGAAGAAACTTCCCGCGAGAAAGTTGTTAAGAAAACTATAAAATTATTTTTGGTAACATTTCAGACATCATTACTATATCGTATGACGTACAGAGGTACGTTACTTCCGCGATATTCCGTGCGTAGCATCGCGCGAGTCGTTGCAGGCCGTCGCCAAGAGTTTTGTTCGGACGGCTCGCTTTAACATGACCGAGAATATTCCCTACTTCCCGAAAATATTTTGCTGGCTGCTAATACATATCCTTTGTCATTCCATCCCTCATTTAAAACGCGAATATACACTACACGAAAGTTATTGTTGTTATTTTGAAGCCAATATTTTCACTGAAATCGAGCAAATTATTTGTTCGAAATGTTTTGTGAAACCCAAGTTTTATCTAAATTTGCTGTTAAGCCTATTATTCTCAGCACCCAATACGTGCTTGGTACGCAGAAACCTCGTTCTGAATACTGCAGTATCCCTGTCTTGTGTTACAATTTCGTCCATCATTACAGTTTCTGAATTAAAAACCAAGTGGGCGGAGAAGACAGTGCATTGAAGTGACTGGCCAGAATAATCAATTTTATCAAGGACATTACCCTGTATTTCTCTAGCCGTCGGATACTACCCTCTGCCATGCTGAAGCAATACAATTCTACGTTCTAGATTTTTGTAAAAGTCGTCAAATATCATAGATTTCTGTACTCTTCTCGGAGAATCAGAATAGGTGCTGGGACTGTTCTGATGTTACTGCACTGTTTGTACATACAGTACATACAGAAGCACCATAACGTTTTGTCATTTTATGAACTGCGTAACCCTTACTACGAAACAGCCAGTAAATACTTGTATGAAAAAAAGGAGTTAATTTTCGAATGTACAACTCAACCGAATGCAGTAAGTTTATAACCGAATGTAAAGACATTCGATACAGGTTTTTAGGAAAAACTGTTGTTAATTAATGCAGAATTGACAATCTTATTTTAATTGGTAGTTATTGTCGAGTAAACTAATCGCCACCACTTGTGATAAATTTATCAGGCGCCTACTGACTGGGAAAAACACTCGCAGTATGTCCTCTACTGAAATGAATAGGAAAACATTTAAATCAAGTCAGCTTTTTACATATACTGCACTTACCTAAACTGAAGGACCTTCTTGCTCCGTGACTTCGATTCACTGTCGCTTATTTCAGCCAGGTGTATCATCCCAGATTCGACTATGATGTCTCTTAAACCCTGGTTCAAGAAATCAGTTTCTTGCAATGCTTTTTTACGCACCTCTCCCAGTCCTGCTGAGTAACATTGTCAAGAGCTTCGTTTGTTAGCTCCTCGACATCAGCAAGTTTGAAGGTAGTATTTCTTTTCGCTACTTCTCGCTTTACTTGGGCCCATAATAATTCAGTGGGATTATACTGACAGTGATATAGTGGTAGACGTACCACTTGGTGTCCCATTTCGTTTTCCAGTTGACCTAATTCGTAAGTATTTTTGGCACCTATGATTTCTTCCTTTGACAGGAGCTCAGCCTTCGTTTCATCGGCTGAAAATGAAACATTCATTATCTTTAACCACTCCATAATATCTCCCTTGCGCCAATTTGAACGTGGCATCTTTTCTATCTGAATGGAGTGGTAGCTGGCGTTAACCATCACGATAATTGACCCTTCTTCCAGCGCACAGAACAGTCGAATAAGCCAAATTTTAAAAAGTTCTCCATTCATTTCTGAATGGTAATCGAATTGGCAAGAACTTTCCCCTCCACGAAAAACATGTTTGGCCTCTGGTATGAAGCCTATGGCTAGCGAACGAGCTTGGGCGATGATTAATCGGCGACCTCTACCAGTAGGCACTTTCAAACTGCCGTTTCCTTTCAAGTCGTGTCATGTATTCTTATTAGTGTGGGTCTGTGAAACCCATGTTTCATCCACGTACACTACAGGCATGGTGTCTTCAGCACGCAAGAAGTGCATTGTACGCAAAAACTTCGTTCTTGCTGCTGCAATGTCTCTGCTTTTCATTAAGAATTTCCGTCCGTCATTACACGTCTTGAATCGGAAACCAAGGGATCAGAGAAGACGAAGAACGAAGGTCTCTGAGCCCGAGTAATTAATTTTTTCATGGAGGTCAGCCTGTATTTTTTTTAGCCATTGGATACTCTCCTCTGTCGTAATATCCAAGTAGTCCTACGCACAAGCTCTTTGTTAAAATCGTCAAAGTCGGTTGATTTCCGTTCACTTTCGTATCCCTTTCTTGGAGAATCGAAACACTCATTCATGTCTGGAGATTCTGCCGATGACACAGATTTGCTAATACGGCCTACAGTTGACTTGGAAACACCACATGCTTTAGCAGTAAGTTTATGAATTTGTGCAAAATTTAAGTTATTCCTCACTTCTTCAGCCGGCTGCTGTAGCCGAGTGGTTCTAGGCGCTTCAGTCCTGAACCACGCGGCTGCTACGGTCGCAGGTTCGCATCCTGTCTCGGGCATAGATGTGTGTGATGTCCTTGGGTTAGTTAGGTTCAAGTAGTTCTAAGTTTAGGGGACTGATGACTTCAGATGTTAAGTCCCATAGTGCTTAAAGCCATTTGAACCATTTTTTTCACCTCTTCATTGTCGGCAAGATCAGTTAAAAACTTGAGTACATTCTATATAATGATTTTCGATTGTTTACGGATGTCTTACCGCTCTTTACACACACCGACTGGAGGAGTACTATAAGTAGGCTGTTGCTCCTGCATTGTTGTTCACCATCAAACCCACGTCAAAGCACCTTTCGAAAGAAAGTAAGACACTGAGATCAGACATGAGCACTCGATATAGCACGGTGACACTGAGCTTTCAGCTGCTCTGACCCACCACACTGGTAACAGAAGCTACATGACAACAAAGCCGAGAGGCAGGCGAATCACAGCCCGCAGCCCCTGCTGGCGGCAGACAGCGGCCGTGACCTTGAGGACTCTTAGTTTCGTGCTGGCCACTTTAGTTGACAGTCAGAATGTCTGTGACTCAGACATGGAGGCAGACGCCTTAGCCCCTCTTTGAAACCGCTTTCACTCAAGTCAAAGAGCCAGTAGATGCTGCACATGATGACCTGGTCACTGATCGGCTTCCCACTACTTCGCGGCACAAGATGACGACGACAAATTCGCCGACGACACATCGGCTGAAGAAATCGCTGAAAGGCTGTGGGTCCTGATGAAGTTTAAATGCGCTCCTCGAGAAGATGCCGCCTGTGGCTGCTTTGCATTTCGCCTCCATCTTCATCGAAATACTTTGTACCTACCACTTCCCCCTGTCTTGGAAGCACGTAGAAATCATGGCGATACCGAGGCTGGGGAAGCAGCTTCGACACGTTCAGAATTACTGTCAGATCAGTCTTTTGCCAGCAGTATCTAAGGTGTTTGAGAGAACAGACCTGCCGGCCAGAGTGGCCTGCGGTTCTAGGCGCTACACTCTGGAGCCGCGTGACCGCTACGGCCGCAGGTTAGAATCCTGCCTCGGGCATGGATGTGTGTGATGTCCTTAGGTTAGTTAGGTTTAAGTAGTTCTAAGTTCTAGGGGACTGATGACCTCAGAAGTTAATTCCCATAGTGCTCAGAGCCAGAACAGACCTCCAGAGGCTGCAACGCCACATCGACACTGAAGACCTGTTGTTGAAGAGCAGTTCAGTTTCTGCAAGGATCATTAGGCATTACACCAAATCCTCCACCTACTGGAAGAAGCATTCGGCGCCCTGTAGCGACAGCAATACTTTGGCGCAGTGTTCCTGGTTGTGTTGAGCACCTTGAACAGCGTGTGGCATAGTGGCCTCTCCAAACTTCTTGAACTTGAGATGCTTTCATCACATGTTGGCTTTATCAGTTCCTACATTGAGGGCCGGACATTCCACATACAAGCTGCCAATGGGTTGTCCACCGTTTGTTGCATCAGTGCGGCTGTGCCACAGAGCTCTTCCCTGGGGCCACTCCTGTACTCGTACTCCTCGGACGCACCGAACATCGATCTTGTGTAGCTTGCACTCTATGCAAATGATACAGCACTCTACAGCAGAATTTTGAACACCCCCTATCCTGCGCCAAAGATTACTGTTTGTTGTCGACAACCTTGCAGCCTGGGCTGTCAAGTGGTGACTCACATTCAATGGTGCACCTACATCTACACTGATACTGTGCAAATCACCTTTAAGTGCTTTGCAGAGGATTCATCGAACCACCTTCACAATTCTCTATTGTTCCAATCCTGTGTAGCGCACAGAAAGAACGAAGACCTATTGAGAGGTCTCTGTTATATACCTTTCATGCTATTTTCCTCGGTTTATTGTTGTTTACGTCATACATTTGCACCTCTAAATTTACTGTGTTGTTTCTAAATTTATCGAGGAGGAGACTGAGCAGTGTAATATGTTATATTCACATATAAACAAGAACAACTTGTCATACAACACTTTCAGACACATTTTTATATGTAAATCTTATCATACAGGGTTTCCTATGAAACCCACATCCGCCTCCTTTACGTAATGTATATGATGTCTTAAGATATCGTCATCTCCTTCTCTTCTGGTGTGAAAGGATGAATGAGTGTCAGTATTTGTAGTTGCATGCTCGGTGGTAGCGGAGAAGGATTGTCTGCTAGAGAAAAGTAGTACCAACGTCTGAGTAGGTAGATACGATTTCTAAGCAAAGAGGTTTGTCTCCTTGGTATGGTTCTGTCCATCCCTTGTCAGGTTGGTAAAGAAAGCTAACTCTCTGGTCACTTCCTATTGTATCTGTGGGACACCGTCAGATGGGGCCCATGCTAGTCAGTCTGCGAGCAGTTTCTCAAGTGGTAATATCTCTGGTTAAGTGCGTGTTTGGTGAGTACGAAGGACAATGAAATTCTTAAGTTTTCAAAATGGTTCAAATGGCTCTGAGCACTATGGGACTCAACATCTATGGTCATCAGTCCCCTAGAACTTAGAACTACTTAAACCTAACTAACCTAAGGACATCACACAACACCCAGTCATCACGAGGCAGAGAAAATCCCTGACCCCGCAGGGAATCGAACCCGGGCGCGGGAAGCGAGAACGCTACCGCACGACCACGAGCTGCTGACTTTAAGTTTTCAGCCTAACTGAAATATTAATAACTTTTCTTACAGATCTACATCGAAATTGTTTTTTATATTACTTTAAATCACAATGCGGCTTCAGTGTTGGTTTCAGAGTGTGTTGAGGTAGTTGCGTTGTTTCCACTCCAATAAAGGAAAGTGGAAGCACGTTGTCATGAGGCGTACTTCTGATTAAAATCATCGCTCTTTACTATGAATGTGCGTATAAGCGTTTTCTCTTGTTGAAATTCTTCAAATTAATAATTTCTCTTTGTGTTCAACCCACGTGGTTGTGCTTTGTAGTAGCAGTACCACGTGCTCGTAAAATTGTTTGAGCCATCAGGTCAATATTATGCCGTTACTAATGCAGTTCGGAAGTTTCTTTTGTAACTAAGGTGGTTGGATTTGATTTCGTCATTAAAATCGTTGTGGCATTACACATTTTCTGTAGATGTACTTGTGCACATGGAACATGTGCTGCAGTAACAAAACTAGTCCTCAGCTACTCTCTTGCATAATGTTTCGCGTATTCAAACTTAATTAATCGCTATCGCGAGCAGTTTTTCTATTTCATAATTTCTATAAAGATTTTTATAGAGCATTTTGGTAATATTGTGGATATATCGAAACACGTGACCTTTGTCTAAACTCCTAATACCAGTCTGTGGTTATCCAATGGGAACACGACTACGCCAGGAACGGAATTTCTTTGCTAAAATAGAATGGATTGGTTATGGTTCAGTTCCTTTTTTTGTGTACCCTTGAACTGTGGCTCTGAGCACTATGGGACTTAACATCTGAGGTCATCTGTCCCCTAGAACTTAGAACTACTTAAACCTAAGGACATCACACACATCCATGCCCGAGGCAGGATTCTAACCTGCGACCGTAGCGGTCGCGCGGTTCCAGACTGACGCGCCTAGAACCGCTCGGTCACACAGGCCGGCCGTTGAACTATCTTCTTGTGCTTGTTTTAATGTGGTATCCCATCCCGATGAGCTGATAGTGTGGGTGACTATTGCATAGATTGAAAAATTTATAACAGTAATAAAAATTTATGTATCAGTTGCCCATACATACTTTCCACCCTAAGTTCGGAAGGTTTTAAAAACACTAGGCTCATTATACTATAATTTTTCGTACGAGCTCTGATTTCCCTTATTTTATCATGGCGATCGTATCTCCTTATGTAGGTCGGTGCAAACAAAATATTTTCGCATTCGGAGGAGAAAGCTGGTGATTGGAATTTCGTGAGAATTTCAGTGACACTCTCTCCCCTATTTCGCAACAATACAAAACGTGCTCCCTTCTTTGAATTGTTTCGATATACTCTGTCAATCCTATCTGTTGAGCATCTCACACCGAGCAGCAATATTCTAAAAAGAGGACGGACAAATGTAATGTAGGCAGTCTCCTTAGTAGATCTCGTCCTGCCAATAAAACGCAGTCTTTGGTTAGCCTTTCCCACAACATTTTCTATGTGTTCCTTCCAATTTAAGTTGCTCATAATTGTAATTCCTAGGTATTTGGTTGAATTTACAGCCTTTAGATTTGACTAATTTATCGTGTAGCCGAAGTTTAAGGGACTCCTGTTAGCACTCATGTGGATGACTTCTCACCTTTCGTTATTTAGGTCAATTGCTAATTTTCGCACCATACAGATACCTTTTCTAAACCGTTTTGCAATTTGTTTTGATCTTCTGATGATTTTAGTAGACGATAAACGACAGCATCATCTTCAAACAACCTAAGAGGGCTGCTCAGATTGTCTCCCAAATCGTTTATATAGATAAGGAACAGCAAAGGACCTATAACACTATCTTGGAGAACGCCAGAAATCAGTTATTCTCGATGACTTTCTGTTAATTACTACAAACTGTGACCTCCCTGACAGGAAATCACGAATTCAGTCACGTAACTGAGACGATATTTCATAAGCACAGAATTTCACTACAAGCCAGTTGTGTGGTACAGTGTCAAAAGCCTTCCGGAAATCCGGAATCAATCTGAAATCCCTTGTCATTGGCAGTCAAAACTTTATGTGAATAAAGAGCTGGTTGTGTTTCACATGAGCGATGTTTTCTAAATCCTTGTTGACTGTGTGTCAATAGACCGCTTTCTTCGAGGTAATTCATAATCAGTAATATCAGAAATTGAGTCCACCTTGACGCAAAACACCTTGTTATTCGTTTATTTCTTTATTATCCCGAACTAGTTTCGGCGACAAATATCACCATCATCAGTGGGGATTTTGTAACCTAAAACATGCAGAAAATGGCATGGTTGTACAAACACAGTAGAACATTACTATTACATTTTTACAATTCGTCTTTTGAAATATAGTTTTCTATTGATACTTTCATACTAACATATTTATTGTACGTTACAGCATGTTTTAAGCAATTATTGGCGCTGTTTGCGACATATTTTCTGTGCTCTTTTTTTCTGTTGCCGTCTTTTTACTTAGCGAACATCATGTCATCTGCAGCCAAATACTAAAAGGTGAACTTCGTATGTCAGTAGTATATACTTGGGTTGTGGTAGTGTTGTGGAGACCAGTTATTTGGTGTTTACTGAGTTGTTGCTTAACTATCCGTGTACTCACGTTTGTTGAATGGTATGTGGCTGCTTTTATACACAGAAAAACAAAACTTCTACACTTCGTTTCTGATCCAGAATATTACGCAACCTTGCTGTTCGCGTGTGTCGCGAGAGGCGTGTCGCATGTGGCGAGAAAAAGAGAGAGAAGGTACACGGTAACATACAATAACAAAATATCACATAGAGTAGGAACCATCTTGAAAAAGCAAGGGATCCCAATAACATTCAGAACAAACAATACAGTTCAGAAAAGACTGAGACCAGTCAGAAAAACCTCAGACAAATTCAGCAACGCTGGAATATATCAACTCACTTGCAAATTCTGTCAGGCCCACTACATAGGACAAACAAGCAGAAATTTCCGAACGAGGTACACAGAGCACATGAGAGCTCTAAAAAGTGATAGCACACATTCAACTTTTGCAGAACATCTAATGAACAAAAACCATAACCCCACTAGTATAGAAAACGATCTACGCATTCTGAGAAACAGCAACAGTCTATACCGACAACTAACAATACAAGAAAATTACTACATACAAAAGGCTATAGTCGAAGGGAAAAATGTAATAAATGAAAACACAACATTCTGCAACAACACACTCTTTACCGCTCTGAGAGAACAGAAAGCACACACACGCAAAAGAACCACTTTCCCATCACACACAGGGAAATAAAGATGGCGTAATATACTGGATCAGAAATAAAGTGCAAAAGTTCTATTTTTCTGTGTATAAAAGCAGCCACATACCATCCAACGAACGTGAGTACACGGATAGCTAAGCAACAACTCAGTACACACCAAATAACTGGTCTCCACAACACCACCACAATCCCAAGTACATACTGCTGACATACGAAGTTCCCCTTTTAGCATTTGCTTACTGACAGCCGCTCACATGGCTGTAGATGACATGATGTTCGCTAAGTAAAAAAGACGGCAACAGAAAAAAAGAGCACAGAAAATATGTCGCAAACAGCGCCAATATTTGCTTAAAACATGCTGTAACATACAATAAATAAGGTAGTATGAAAGTATCAATAGAAAACTATATTTCAAAAGACGAATTGTAAAAATGTAATAGTAATGTTTTACTGTGTTTGTACAACCATGCCATTTTCTGCATGTCTTAGATTAAAAAACCCCACTGATGATGGTGATATTTGTCGCCGAAACTAGTTTGGGGTAATAAAGAAATAGCCGGCCGAAGTGGCCGTGCGGTTAAAGGCGCTGCAGTCTGGAACCGCGAGACCGCTACGGTCGCAGGTTCGAATCCTGCCTCGGGCATGGATGTTTGTGATGTCCTTAGGTTAGTTAGGTTTAACTAGTTCTAAGTTCTAGGGGACTAATGACCTCAGCAGTTGAGTCCCATAGTGCTCAGAGCCATTTGAACCAATAAAGAAATAAACGAATAACAAGGTGTTTTGCATCAAGGTGGACTCAGTTTCTGATATTACTGTTTTTCTATGCAAACACGGACCAAATGGAAGAGTTCCAAGATAATATTATTGCAATTCATAATGTTCGAACTCAATATATGTTCCGAAATCTTGCTGCATATCGACGTTAATGACATGGGCCTGTAATTTAGTGGATTACTCCTACTACTTTTCTTGAATGTTAGTGTGTTATGTGCTACTCTGAGGATGTTTACTTCTACGTTACTCATGTTGCCAGCTGTTCTTGATTCGAATTCTGGAATATTTACTTCGTCTTCTTTTGTGAAGGCGTTTTGCAAGGTTGTGTTTAGTAATGATGCTTTAGCAGCACTGTCTTTGATAGTATCTCAACTGCTATCGCGCAGAGATGGCATTGATTGTGTTTTGCCACTAGCATACTTTACATACTCCCAGAATCTCTTTGGATTTTCTCCCAGGTTTCGAGACAAAGTTTCATTGTGGAAACAATTATAAATATCTCGCATTTAAGTCCGCGCCTAATTTCGAGCTTCTGTAAAACATTGCCAATCTTGGGGATTTTGCGTCTATTTAAATTTGACATGTTTGTTACGTTGTTTCTGTAACAGTGTTCTGACCGATTTTGTGTACCAAGGAGGATTAGCCATCTTTTGTTACTTTATTTGGTATAAATTTCTCAATTGCTGTCCATACTATTTGTTTGAATTCAAGCTACATCTGGTCTACACTAATAGTGTTGATTTGGATGGAGTAGAGGCTGCCTCTCAGCAAGGCACCAAGTGAATTTTTATCTGCTTTTTTGAATAGGTATATTTTTCGTTTATTTTTGATGGATTTGTGGGTTACAATATTCAATCCCGCTACGACAAGCCTATTTTCACTAATCCCTGTACCCATTTTAATGCTCGTTATTAACTTAGGATTGTTAGTTGATGACCAGACCTGCCGCCGATCCTTGTTGGAGGAAGTCCCGTTCCCTGGCTTCCAACGGCACACTATAAGGCATAACAATTGATCCACTCTTACATTGTGCCCACACTTCCAGGAAGTGAGAAAAACGTCAGGACCAGACTAAGTAAGCTCTACCTCTTGCTCAGTCTGGATTCCAGGCTTCCACTGCTGCTGGCTGTTACCCTGTACAAGGCACTGCTCTGCCCTGTGCTCAAGTACGCTGCTGTCATCTGGAGATTCACAGCTGACAGGCACATGAAGACGCTTCACACGATGCAAAATTGCATCTTTTGGCTGGATCTGCATCTGCCTTATCGTTTTTTGTTTCAGCACTATGCAATTGTAGTAGGGCAAAGTTCGTGTCACTCCATGCTGCATTGTTGCAAAATTTATTCAAGATGGTGGATCCAAGATGGCGACCAAAGATGTGGCAATGTCGGACTAATGTCATGGCGGGAATTTCTAATTTTGGCAGGAAAGTAAGCCAACTGGTCTACCTCCACTAACCTAACTCCACCCCCCTCCATCTGTCTTCCACCTCCCATCCCCTCCTCGTCCCCATCTGGAAATTAGCGGAAAAAGGATTCAGTCTGTGCTGGGCTGCTGTGTAGAATGGATGTAAGTCTTTATTTCGCATGCATTGTGGTGTAGTTTTTATTTCAACTATTTGAGTTGTCATAGAGAGCAGCTCCATGCAGTGTCTTCACCTTGAGGTCTGGAGTCGAACTGAGCTAGTTCAGAACACTACCACCAGAGGGCTCTGTTGGCCCTCCCCTTCACCTCCTGTGACATAATCCAAGATGGCGGTCTGAGAAAAAATGGTGTGGAAAATTTGCTCAGTCTGTGCTGAGCTCCCCAAGAGGATGGATGTAATTGTTTATTGTGTATTATGTGCTCAATGGGTGAGACGTCAGTGCTGGAGATGGAGGACTTTAATGAGTATATTAGCTGTAATCACGCAGCTGAGGACTGCATCCATAGCCACCTGCACGATGTTTGGAAAGCAATGATATTTGATGAGCATATGAAGATGCAGCAGGATGTGGCTGAGTTACACTTCAGAACTCATGCTGCTAAATGAGGAGGAGGAGGACATTAGTGTTTAACGTCCCGTCGACAACGAGGTCATTAGAGACGGAGCGCAAGCTCGGGTGAGGGAAGGATGGGGAAGGAAATCGGCCGTGCCCTTTGAAAGGAACCATCCCAGCATTTGCCTGAAGCGATTTAGGGAAATCACGGAAAACCTAAATCAGGATGACCGGAGACGGGATGCTGATAAATGCATGTGCTGTAACTGTAGATGATTTGATAAAAGTCCAGTCAGTCTTCCAAAGTGCAGGAGGCAAGATGTTCACTCACTCCGGCATGCTCATTCCCTGCACCGGAGTCCCTGCCCCTGCTAGAAGAGGCCACACACCACGTTCACAGCGCCGGCATGTAGTAGCCACAGCGGTGGCCATGCTAAGCACTTTCTGTCGCGCTTAAAATACCTACAGCCTTCTACTTCACCCCTGGCGCATGGATACCTTTTGTTGTTGAACATGAACTATTTCAGGAGTTATTACATCTGGTGTTTAAGCAATGTGCGGAATATTGTCACAGACATAACTTAAAGATTTCAGAGGAACCAAAAGTACCACTGAGAGAGAGAGAGAGAGAGAGAGAGAGACAACTTTGCAGATGATGCAAGAATATTTAAAGAATTTGAGATGTGATTACACCTTTTTTCCGAGGAATACCACCACCGTACTTGAATATGAACTCTAAAAAAAGATCGCAGCACACTTGTGAAACAATCCCTGAGAACTTCGTGAACTTTTGTGGGAAATACCATAGCCTCCTGCCGGCCGGAGTGGCTGTGCGGTTCTAGGCGCTACAGTCGCGCTACGGTCGCAGGTTCGAATCCTGCCTCGGGCATGAATGTGTGTGATGTCCTTAGGTTAGTTAGGTTTAATTAGTTCTAAGTTCTAGGCGACTGATGACCTCAGAAGTTAAGTCGCATAGTGCTCAGAGCCATTTGAACCATAGCCTCCTCTTGTCTTTGAGCACTGGCTGCTGCAGCAGTTACTAAATGCAGTTGAATATGTCTATAAATAAACTTTCAAAAAGATAGCAGCACAGTAGTTTGCTTCAATTTTGCGATGTAAACTGCTACACTTGCACACGGGCTCTAAAAAGATCAGGGCACACTTGTGTAACCTCTCACTCTTCCTCCACTGCTCTGGAATATTTGCGAGCAAAAACATATTATGTAAAGTGTTTAACGCCTCAACACATTTGCAAACGTTGCTTTAAACAGTTTTTTTTCAAATACACTCACACACAAAACACTGCACTGTCTTCCCAGGTGCACGTGGAGCGGAAATACATTACGCCAAATACACTCGAAAATACATCGCTCGGGAATATTGTTTATAAATTGAAAGTAAAATCAATGAGCGCAGATATACCGCGTCGAAACTCTAAAGGTGATTCTGTATCACGTAAAAAAATATTGTTAAATACACTATCACAGTAGTTTGCTACACGAGGCATGGTCGTAACTCGGGATCCGCAAAGTGGCGACGTGTCCGACAGCGTCCGCAACTCACCATATAGTGAAGTGGCGACCATGGTGGCACTCCGCCACAAAGAACGGATCAGCGGAGCAAGTTGCTACTTCCAGAATCTCACACGCAAAAGCATGCGAAATCGGTGGTGGGCAGTCCAGGACAAACTTGTCCTGGATGCTTAGACCAGCAATCATCGGTACGTGGGGTGGAATGCCCTTCCTAATTGGTTCTCGCCAAATCAGTGAGTCTGTATAAAAGCTGACCCCCTCCACTTCCGGTCTCATTCAGCCAGCGTCAGTTAGCGAGTGTGGTCGTTCTTTTAGCTGTGTGTGCGTCAGTTTGTTGTTGAAAATGAAGCGTTCAGCGACATCAAACACCATCAGCGTTAGCAGCAAACGACGCAGAATTGTAGAAGAAGAAGAATATGAACTTCCATGTAAGTAAATAACACGTTTTTTGTAAATATGTGGTTATCGTGTTGAAATCCGGAGAAAAATTTTAGTGTGTTAAAAATTTCTCCTCGGTAATAAGTTTCTTTTCCCTGTTTTTATAGCGCAACTCCTGGATTTTCCCCTAGATAGTGAGGGTAGACAGGAGGAGGAGGAGGAGGAGGCTGGACCACAGCGAACTCTCCCTGTCGAGGTCCAGCCTCCTGTGGAAAACTTGCAATTACAGCTGCCACGTGAGTATTAAGAAAATTTTCATCATAATAGTAGTGTAATTTGTTTTTGCATAGGTGGTTTATTTCTTATTTCATACTTGTTCTTGTTATAGCTCACATGGTGAAAATGCACCTCGAGTTGGAGGCAAAGCTGAAAAAATACGGCAGCCACACGTTGTGGAACAGCCTCCAACAGCGAATACACAGCACCAACAGTCGCGTAAGTATGGAAAAAAAGAAATGTCTGTGTTGTAGCAGCTATGTATTTAAAAAAATATATGTTTCGCCTTGTTACAGCTACAATTCTAGAGAGGCCAGACCGCGTAGACATTCAGCTGGAGGCCATTCACCGGCTCCGGCAGCAGTCTCCGGCACCCAGTGAGATAAGAGAGGAGTCCTGTAAGTCGAAAAAAGTCCTTTTATTGAAGTACATCAGGTCGGTGACACCATACCGCAGTTAGAATACTCAGTGCTTGCAGGTGCCTTTGAGGAGAAAATCTCGTTCACAAGGATAGAAAATCCATCAGGAGGGTACCGTGATCCCTGTCGAGTTTCTAAGGCGTGCCTTTCTGTCGTGGAAAGGGAGTCCTCAAAATAATCAGTGATCCGCGGTATCCCGTCATTAAATGCAGTACAGTGCTGCGCGTCGAACTATCGTATTCCCCCAAAGTTGCCTCTGGCATTGAAGAGGCAAGTCTTCCTTTTCTTTGGGAGAGGGGGGGGGGGGGAGAGGGTGACGTGATAACGCGAAGCATCTCGGTCGTCGAGTGGTTTCGTGAATTCTTGAGTGCTACACTGGCCTGATTTTCCGCGATGGAAGTGACAGGATCACTTAAAGCACTCAGACAAATACTACACTTGGACATCCATACACATGTCTATGATCCAGTAAATGGAGGGTCCAGCTACATCAAGCTTCCTAACGATATAGCTAATAAGAAGGTATGCATTAAAGTGGAAAATGGAAAGGATCAGTCTTGTTTTGCACGGTCAATCCTGGCTTACGAGAAAAATTGCAATTACAGAGATCATCCTCAGTAACCCAGTACATACCATGTAGGTGATAATATTTGTGGGTGTTATAACTTTGATGGTATCGAGTTCCCCATCAAGATCCAGGATATAGCTAAATTTGAGGCGCTGAATACCGGAATATCGGTTCATGTTTATGACCTGGAAAAATGCAAGTCAGATGAGCAGGACAAGCATGTAGTCGTCGGCCCCTTCCATTTCTCAAAGTTTTCCGTTGAGTGTAAGATGCATGTAAACATGTTCCTCTTCTCTAGAGATGATAATTATCGTTATGATTCGATCAGAGATATGTCCTGAATCCTTTGCTCCCAACTATCAACCAGTCATTGTGTAAAGAATATTTGCTTAAGATGCCTCAATTATTTTTCGTCATACAAGTTACACTCCTGGAAATGGAAAAAAGAACACATTGACACCGGTGTGTCAGACCCACCATACTTGCTCGGGACACTGCGAGAGGGCTGTACAAGCAATGATCACACGCACGGCACAGCGGACACACCAGGAACCGCGGTGTTGGCCGTCGAATGGCGCTAGCTGCGCAGCATTTGTGCACCGCCGCCGTCAGTGTCAGCCAGTTTGCCGTGGGATACGGAGCTCCATCGCAGTCTTTAACACTGGTAGCATGCCGCGACAGCGTGGACGTGAACCGTATGTGCAGTTGACGGACTTTGAGCGAGGGCGTATAGTGGGCATGCGGGAGGCCGGGTGGACGTACCGCCGAATTGCTCAACACGTGGGGCGTGAGGTCTCCACAGTACATCGATGTTGTCGCCAGTGGTCGGCGGAAGGTGCACGTGCCCGTCGACCTGGGACCGGACCGCAGCGACGCACGGATGCACGCCAAGACCGTAGGATCCTACGCAGTGCCGTAGGGGACCGCACCGCCACTTCCCAGCAAATTAGGGACACTGTTGCTCCTGGGGTATCGGCGAGGACCATTCGCAACCGTCTCCATGAAGCTGGGCTACGGTCCCGCACACCGTTAGGCCGTCTTCCGCTCACGCCCCAACATCGTGCAGCCCGCCTCCAGTGGTGTCGCGACAGGCGTGAATGGAGGGACGAATGGAGACGTGTCGTCTTCAGCGATGAGAGTCGCTTCTGCCTTGGTGCCAATGATGGTCGTATGCGTGTTTGGCGCCGTGCAGGTGAGCGCCACAATCAGGACTGCATACGACCGAGGCACACAGGGCCAACACCCGGCATCATGGTGTGGGGAGCGATCTCCTACACTGGCCGTACACCACTGGTGATCGTCGAGGGGACACTGAATAGTGCACGGTACATCCAAACCGTCATCGAACCCATCGTTATACCATTCCTAGACCGGCAAGGGAACTTGCTGTTCCAACAGGACAATGCACGTCCGCATGTATCCCGTGCCACCCAACGTGCTCTAGAAGGTGTAAGTCAACTACCCTGGCCAGCAAGATCTCCGGATCTGTCCCCCATTGAGCATGTTTGGGACTGGATGAAGCGTCGTCTCACGCGGTCTGCACGTCCAGCACGAACGCTGGTCCAACTGAGGCGCCAGGTGGAAATGGCATGGCAAGCCGTTCCACAGGACTACATCCAGCATCTCTACGATCGTCTCCATGGGAGAATAGCGGCCTGCATTGCTGCGAAAGGTGGATATACACTGTACTAGTGCCGACATTGTGCATGCTCTGTTGCCTGTGTCTATGTGCCTGTGGTTCTGTCAGTGTGATCATGTGATGTATCTGACCCCAGGAATGTGTCAATAAAGTTTCCCCTTCCTGGGACAATGAATTCACGGTGTTCTTATTTCAATTTCCAGGAGTGTATTAGCAAAGCATCTAGTGCAATGCGCTGCCAAGGACTTGGTACGTGTTATTATGACTAGTCAGGGGGACACATTCATCAAGTTTAAAAATGCTCACCACCAGGAGTGACGGCCTTTTGTAGTATATGCCAACTTCGAATACCTCCTCGCTCCTGTGATCCACTGTGAAGGCGACTCTACGATCTCACATACCACCTTTAATTAAAAACATGTACCACATGCGGCAGCGTACCAAATTGTATCGTACTATGATTCGAGTCTTAACCACTACAAATCTAATGTTGGGGATAATCCAGCGGTTTGGCTCCTCACTGAGCTCGAAAAATTTTAATGAGAGGCTGATAAGTTTTACAGCGACCATGTTCCCATGACCAAATCGGAGGAAAATGAAGATTTGTACAACAGCGCCGTTGATTGTCACATTTATGGGTTGCTGTGAGAGAGGAAAGCATAAACTCCTCGTAAGGACCACTGTCATCTTGCAGGGAAGCTCACAATACGTGCAATTTGAAGTAGTAGCTACCAAGGCACATACATGTTTTCTCCCATAATTTAAGTGTCTATGACGTTCACTTTCTTGTTGAGCACTTGGCTGATTTCGATAGGGAGAAAAATCAGGTCGAGATATACATTTCCTTCTCCAAATGAATGACTCCAAGAATTGTACTCCACTTACTTGACTTGCTACGTGTTATGCAGGCGCCACTCCAGAAACTCGTTGCAACTCTACCTAGGGGGATATGCATAAAATGCAAGGGATTAGGTGGAAAAATAATAGAGGATATGGCGGCTGATTCTGATGTAGGGTACGCTATGTGATCAAAAGTATCCAGACACCCCCAAAAACATACGTTTTTCATAGTAGGTGCATTGTGCTGCCACCTGCTGCCAGGTACTCCATAGCAGCGACCTCAGTAGTCGTTAGACATCGTAAGAGAGCAGAATGGAGCGCTCTGCGGAACTTCGAATGTGATCGGGTCACTGGGTGTCACTTGCGTCATACTTCTGTACGTGAGATTTTCACATTCCTAAACATCCCTAGGGACACTGTTTCCAATGTGATAGTGAAGTGGAAACGTGAAGGTACATGTACAACACAAAAGCATACAGGCCGACCTCATCTGTTGACTGACAGAGATCGCCGACAGTTGAAGAGGGTCGTAATGTGTAATGGGCAGACATCTATCCAGACAGGAATTTCAGACTACATAAGGATCCACTGCAAGTACTATGACAGTTAGGCGGAAGGGGAGAAAACTTGTATTTCATGGTCCAGCGGCTGCTCATAAGCCACACATCACGCTGGTAAATGCCAAACGACACCTCGCTTGGTGTAAGGAGTGTAAACATCGAATGATTGAACAATGAGAAAACGTTGTGTGGAGTGATGAATCACAGAACACAATGTGGCGATCTGATGGCAGGGTGTGGGTATGGTGAATGCCCGATGAACGTCATCTGCCAGCGTGTGTAGTGCCAACAGTAAAATTGAGGCGACGGTGTTATGATGTGGTCGTATTTTTCATGAAGGGGGATTGCACCCCTCGTTGTTTTGCACAGGCCTACACTGATGTTTTAAGCACCTTCTTGCTTCCCACTGTTGAAGAGCAATTTGGGGATGGTGACTGCATCTTTCAACATGATCGAGCACCTGTTCACAATGCACGGCCTGTGATGGAGTGGTTACACTACAATAACATCCCTGTATTGGACTGGCCTGCACAGGGTCCTGACCTGAATCCTGTACAACACCTTTGGGATGTTTTGAAACGCTGACTTCGTGCCAGGCTTCATAGACCCACATCGATACCTCTCCTCAGTGTAGCACTCCATGAAGAAGTGGCTGCCATTCCCCAAGAAACCTTCAAGCACCTGATTGAACATATTCCTGAGGGAGTGGTAGCTGTCATCAAGGCTAAGGGTGGGCCAATAGCACACTGAATTCCAGCATTATTGATGGAGGGCGCCACGAACTTGTGAGTCATTTTCAGCCAGGTGTCTAGTACTTTGATCACATAGTGTATGTGATGGAGGTAGATCTCAAATACCCCATTAGTTTGCATGATGCGCTCAGCCATTTGCTGCTGTGTCCAGAGCAACTAGTTCTGCAAGGAGGCTCCTCCCCAAAATTGATGACAATGCTGGGGAATAAGTGAAGATACATTATTCATTATCTTAATCTCTTGCAGTGCCCCAGTTTGGGGATGGAGCTGGTTAGAATCACCTGGGCTATCTCCTTCAAGCAGTCCCCTGGTTGAAGGAGTATATGACTTTGAGAAAGATTTTTATACATAGGTTGGAACTTAAATAGTGGCAACACTGCTGTGGAGACACTATGCAATGGAATCTACTATTGTCGCACTTGGACCACTATGAGCGCGAAGGAGAGGGTTTCTTACGCCGTATCGTAACACTGGATAAGATATAGACCACATTCTACCAGCCAAAACTGAAACGCCAATCCAACGAATGACGACGTTATGGGTCGCCTCGAAAGTCGAAAGTGCGTCAGAGCTGCAGTATGGTGAAAGTTATGGTGATTGTAGTGTACGGCTGTGATGGTGTTATCCTAACGCGTTATGTTCCTCCACAGCAGACCGTCAATGCACAGTATTACTGTTCGTTTTTGGAGCAGCACCTGCGACCAGCTTTGCGAAAGAAGCGGCGACACTTTCTGCACAACCCACACATCATTTTGCACGACAATGGGCGGGCGCATACAGCGCAAACTGTGGCTGCTCTGTTCGGTCGATGAGACTGGGAAATACTGTGCCATCCACCATACTCCCTGACTTAAGTCCTTGTGACTTAAATTTGATTCTGAAGATGAAGGAACCCCATCGTGGCATTCGCTTCAGAACTGTTCCATTGACTCGACAGGCAGTAGACCGCTCCATTTGCATCATCAACAGAACAGGCTCTGCTAACGGTATACTACGCCTTTCACATCGCTGGCAACGCGTTCTACACAATGCTGAATACTACTCTGAAGGACAGTAACAGATGCAAACGTGTAACTTTTTTGTATCGGTTGTGAATAAATAGTTGCCACTATTTAAGTTCCAATCCTCGTAAATTAATGAATAATTCAATTTTCGGTGAAACAGTGGAGAATTTTGATTATAACCGAATGGGGTGGGTGTTATAGCGTAAGAAGATGCGTTTCCAGACCAAATTTTGAGCGAGTTACCATATTCAATAAGAACTTTGTTGCTGTGGAAACAGCGAAGATTGCAGTAGAGTGTACAAAAGCTATTTATGTAGGGATGTGCATACTAGACCTACCCAAACTCCACATGTACGGCCGTTATTATGCGTTTGCGAAAACTTATTTTGCAGATCCTACATTACTTTATATGGAGACAGATAGCTTTATCTATTGGGTGAAGAACTGCAATCCATATGAAGTAATGAGGTACCGTAGCAATGAATTCAACATGTCCTCTTACACGTCCAATAATCCTTACGGTATTGTTCCACAGAACAACAAGGGTATTGTCCTTATGAGAGACGAGGCGAATGGATTGCTGATTGTGGAGTTTGTACGTCTGTGATCAAAAATGTATACATATCACACATTGGAAGGTGCACTGCATGGAGTTAAGAGCTCTCTCTGTCGAAGACTATTTGCAGTGCCTGTGCAGCAGTGTTCAGGATGCTGCACCACAGCCGCCACATATGGTACAGCAAACTAGTATTTGGTCGAGAGGACAAGAGGTATACACTGTGCTCCAGTCTAAAATCGACCAGTCGGCTCGTGATGATAGAAGGGTCATTTGTGATTACGGGATTGAACCTCTCTCATACTCTACACACTTGAAATGAAAGAAGGTGTGGGGGACTCTGATTGAGTGAGAGGGAGAGAATAAGTGGGAGAGAATGAGGGGGGGGGGGGGGGGGCGAGAGAGAGAGAGAGAGACAGACGGACAGACAGAGAGTGTGTCTACAGAGTGGTTGTATGACCCTTTAATCATAGTATAAGAAATTTCATGTGTATGTGTGTGGTGCAAATATTTATTTATTGATGTGTGCTATGTACATGTGTATGTACACACATTATATGTGGAAAAAAGATTTTAAAAAAACAAGAAAAAATGCATATATACATACAGGGTAACAATTATTGAACTATATGAAATAAAATCGTCGTAACTTCTGAAAGGTTCGCGTTAGGACGTTCAAACTGCGCTGTTGGCCGCCTATTATGATGGGAATTAGTATGCGCTGTATTTTTTGGTTTAGCAACAGAGACCACTTTCGTTTGGATGGGTTCGTCAATAAGCAAAATTGGTCCATTTGGGGGACTGAGAAGCCGCATTTCGCGATCGAGAAGTCTCTTCACCCTCAGTGGGTGACTGGGTGGTGTGCAATGTCCAGTCATGGAATAATCAGTGCGATATTCGTTGATGGCATGATGATTACCGAATGGTACATGAAGGTTTTGGAAGATGATTTTATCCCCATTGTCCAAAGTGACCCTGCTTTCGACAATATATGGTTCATGTAAGGTAGACCTCGACCCCATTGAAGCAGACAGCCGTTCAGGAGGTAATTGGCAGCATCCATGTTCAGACACTTCAGTGGGTCATGCAGAATTTCGCTATTTGTCTGCGCCACATCATCACCAATGATGGCAGTCATATCGAACATTTCATAACCTAAATCCGAATGTCTGTAGTGACATTTACTTGTTGAATAAAGTATGTGCACTCCATAGTTCGTGACTAATTTACGTTTTTTTCATATAGTTCAATAATTGTCATGCTGTATATGCACACCTTGTGTGTAAAAAAAGTGAAAAAAGCTTAAACAAAAAATATTAAAAAAGACAAACAGAAAAAAATGTATATTTATTTATTCATACACAATGTTTGTGTACCCTGTATATATATATATATATATATATATATATATATATATATATATATATATATATATATATATGCACCATGTGCATCTTGTAAATAGAAAAGTTTTTAAGTTTTTGATCTGCCACTAGCCATCCAAGTCAGATTAGTTTTTAAGTGTATATAATTATGCAGGTCACAGTCAAACAGAATTATTGTAAAAACCTTTGCTATTGTGACTGTGGAAATTAGTTTCTAAATGTAAACAGTCGATCAAATTTATTCTATGAGCTATGCTACTGGGATTGTGAAATTTAGTTGTAGTAGTAAAAAAAAATAGTATCTCCACATTAGTATTTAGTGTAGATTCATATATTTGGAAAAATTGTGAACATTCTTATCCAGTACTACTGGAAAAAATTGTAAAAGATTATCTCAACCAGTGTTGCTGTTGCTGCTGTACATTAAAAGTACCTGTGCATTGGAATATCAGAGTCGAATTGTACCTCCAGAACCATATTATATCTTAAGATCTGTATTGTGCCTCAAGAATGGCACTGTACCTCAAGAACTGGATAGTAATCTCAAGAACTGAATCGTAACTCAAGAACTGAATTGTAGTCTCAAGAACTATATCGTCTTTGTGTGAACTGAATAAACGAAAAAAAATTCGTCACCATACGCCTTTGTTGTTGTTGCTGTTATTTACAAAGAAACCTACCCCTATTGCATATTGCATTGTGTGTGCGTTCATACATATACACTGAAGAGCCAAAGACACTGGTCCACCTGCCTAATATCGTGTAGGGCCCCTGCGAGTACACAGAAGTACCGCAACAAGATGTGGTATGGACTCGACTAATGTCTGAAATAGTGCTGGAGGAAGCTGACGTCATGAATCCTGCAGGGCTGTCCATAAATCCGTAAGAGTACGAGGGGTTGGAGATCTCTTCTGATCAGCTCACTGCAAGGCAACCAAGGTATGCTCAATAATGTTCATGCCTGGGGAGTATGGTGGCCATTGGATGTGTTTAAACTGTATTCCTGGAGCCACTCTGTAGCAATTCTGGACTTGGCGGACGTCAGATAGTCCTGTTGGAATTTCCCAAGTTCGTCGGAATGCACAATGGACATGAATGGATGCAGGTGATCAGACAGGATGCTTATGTATGTGTCACATGTCAGAGTCATATCTAGACATATCAGCGGTCCCATATCGCTCCAGCTGCACATGTCCCACGCCATTACAGTGCCTTCACCAGCTTGGACAGTCCCCTGCTGACATGCAGGGTCAATGGATTCATGAGGTTGTCTCCGTACCTGTACATATCCATCTGCTTGATATAATTTGAAACGAGATTCGTTCGACCAGGCAACATGTTTCCAGTCATCAACAGTCCAATGTTAATGTCGACAGTGCAAGCTCCCAACGATTGGTATTTAGATCGTAAATGTAGTTAATTCTCCCTGTCTGTGGCAGGCTGAGAAGGGAGTTTCCTTAATTTTATCAGCAGGGATTACTTTTATTCGTTTTTGTATAAGCCTGCTGTGGAGAAGGATCTTATGCACACCTTTTTTTTTTCTCTCGGCAGCGTAACCTTCCCTGACCATTCTGCCCGCTTTAGAATTGATGTTTAGGCCCATCAAAGTTCAGAGTACAATCTTATCGACTGAGTTTGAGGTCGTAACGGATAACACAATTGTAATTTTGGGGGTGGTCAGAGGAAACTACGTCCTGCACGAATCTAGTCTTGTGCCCATAATGTTTGTAAAGGGGCAGAGTGATTAATATGATTCTCTTCTCTTAGGTATGGTTTAAATGAGCAGGGCGAGAACGGAAATTACTCCGAAAAACAAAGTTAATTTTATTTTAACCAACATTAGGCAAAAATTCACTAATTCTGCTTTGAATTTTCATTAAACTATGGACAAAGATTATTTAACTATGCACATAGATTATTTCTCCTTTGAATTACAAGCCGTGTTGACTTTGATTTGCATCGTCCTGTGGGGGGGGGGGGGGGGGAAGGAAAATCTTGGAGAGCACGTGGTCACTGCACCATTATGCTGACACATACACATGCACTAAGTTATCACTGAAATGCAAATAAGGTAACTATTTCTCTATGCAGATTTTCTATGTACAGTGGCTGGAATCGAGCAGGACTCGTGGCTGGTATCTCCAGCGCGAAGTGCTTGAATACGAAACGATTCATCTTAGAAAAGCTACACTCGTCACTAAATTTTCAATAAGTTGTTAAACATCGACACACGCTAGCATAAATGTTCAGCAATTGCAAAAACTGGCTACAGCTCCCTTTATTAGCTTTCTCGGCGGTTGCAGTTTGAAACTATGCACCACGAGGCGGGTCGTAACGGAAATCTCGAACGGAGAAGATTATTCTTTTACCGGATAAATTGAACAAAAATCAATAAATGGTTCTTAATTAATCAATCGCGAAAAAGCCCCTGATAAATAAATTGTCAACATTAAACACATTTAAACATTCAAATACCTTTGTCCTGATTTCGACGCAGCATTCTGAAGGAACGTCTGGTCGCTTACCTGTCTTCCAAAAAACTCCCCGTAACCGTTGCCGCGGCTCTTTCTCCCGAGCAGCGCGAGGTGGTGGGGGAGGCCCATGACTAACCTCTGCTAAGGAAACGTTTTTTTAGACTTTCGCACCTCTGGTCGAACCCTCCTGTTCCTACTTTTTGCCTTCCACTGTCTGTGTTAAAGTTGGTAGAAGATTCTGAGACCCACTACATCTCAGGTTCGTGCTACCACACTCAAAACATTCACATCTGACCACGTACTTTAAGGAGAGGTGGGGAAATGTAAATAGGGGCACAGGACGTGCATATTTTAATGAGAATAAAAGACTTTGATCCATAATTGCTTCTACCTGCATGTAATTTGGGGCTGAGATTATTTCACTGTTCACGTAAAGTAATTGAAATTACACTGATGTCTATCAGCTGGTAGCAACATATTATAACACTGATTTTAACTATGTAACAAAGCCTATTGTGGCGTTACAACAGGCCCAGATGAGGCGTAAAGCTTTGTGTCATGCAGTCATCAAGGGTACAGGAGTGGGCTTCGGCTCCAAAAGCCCATATCGATGATGTTTCATTGAATTTTTTGGCACTGACACTTGTTGATGGCCCAGCACTGAAATCTGCAGTAATTTGCGATAGGTTTTCACTTAAGTCACGTTCAAGGACTCACTTCAGTCATCATTAGTCCCGTTCTTGCAGGATATTTGTCCAGCTGCAGCGATGCCAGAGATCTGATGTTTTACCAGATTTCTGATATTCACGGTACAGTCGTGAAATAGTCAAATGGGAAAATCCCCACTTCATTGTTACCTCAGAGATGCTATGTCCGTTCGCTCATGAGCCGACTATAACACCATGTTCAAACTCAGTAAATCTTGATAACCTGCCATTGTAGCTTCAGTAACCGATCTAACAACTGCACCAGACACTTATGTAGGCGTTGCCGCTTGCAGCGCCATATTCTGCCTATTTACATATCTCTGTATTTGGATACACATGCCTATACCAGTTTCTTTGACGCTTCAGTATATATATATATATATATATATATATATATATATATATATATATATATATATTGCAATAGGGGATAGGTTTCTTTGTAAACAACAACAACAAAGACGTATGGTAACGAATTTGAGCTGGCCGGTGTGGCTGAGTGGTTCTAGGCGCTTCAGTCTGGAACTGCGCGACTGCTATGGTCGCAGGTTCGAACCCTGCCTCGAGCATGGATGTGTGTGATGTCCTTAGTTTAGTTAGGTTTAAGTAGTTCTAAGTTCTAGGGGACTGATGACCTCAGATGTTAAGTCCCATAGTGCTCAGAACCAACTGAACCATTCGAATTTGAAATCCATGGTGGAAATGTGTTGACCACTTTGCACTCTTCCATGTTTTAGCACGTATCCTTGAAAGACCTTGGTGATGCAATATTTGCTGAGAATGTCTCTATTATTCCAGCATCTTCTGTGTATACTACGAATGCAACATCTTTAAGTATGAACTGTCTATGCTCATCATCCCGAAACTCTGAGTGTCTGCAATGATGTTCACCCCTGGAGATACCATTGTGGAATGCTGTGGGTACGGCACAATACTTGTACATTTATATAGCTTTTTGCACAATACTGGTGAGCAGGCAGTAGTTAACCTTATGGTCATGCAGAACTAGAGCATACGCTGCAGTGTACGCATCCTGGTATATCCTATGAATATATGGTGATGTCGCTTCGATTATTCGACCACATGGATGCCATTATCTGCATGAAATGGAAGAAGATCTCATGGATGCGTTGAATCCTCAATCTTGCAGCTATTCAAAACCTAGAGTTCTACGGGTGTCTTGCTCTCCATTGGCTCTAGAAGAAGATGTGTGAAAATACTTTTAAGTTGGATGAGGAATAGATGAATTTTTACCTCATAATATGCATATAATTTCTCTTCACCATCTCACCACTTTAATAGTATATAGTTTTGTCCAAATACTATGTATGTGGTTTTCCACATCCATATACAAATATCATATATATCATGTGCATCCTTTATATGTATATAGCTTCTATATGTGCTTGGTAAATTTGTTTTAAATTCAGAATGTCCTGTTTGAAAGCTATTATGAGATTTTCAGTATCCCTAACAAACTGTTCCAGGTTTCTGGAATATGTTTGGGTTAGATAAATTACGTCAGCACCCACATAACGACCGAAACAGAAATACTTTCGAATTTGATCTTTGTTTTTCACTGTAACATCATCAAATATGAACACACTGTTTGGCTTTACTTTTTCATGTGGGGGAATGTCACCACTTTCACTGAATGTAATGTATGTAACGCGTTTTACACCACACAGTATCTCCTGTAATAGCTCATACTTGGGCTGAAACAGTGTTTTTGAAAATCACTAACATGTTCAAACGAAACTCCATCTATGTGTGTTAGCAGCATCATGATGACATTAGTCTTGACACAGTTGGTTGAACCTACAATAATTGCTCATATATTATGAGGAAGGAGTATTCCATTCTTCTTTAAGTCTTCTTCCTTGTGACCATCAGGTACTGACAAGTAGTATTCATATATAGAAAGTCACACTTGTAAAGATGGTAATAGTATGTGCAGTCATTTTAGCTCCTTCACTTAACTAACTGAGCTGTATTGGTTACACAGAGAATTCAGCTGTATATACATGTATTCACACGCACATTGGATGCAGTATTTCAAAAACATCATCAGATTCATTCTTTATCTTCTTCACAACCATACAATACTTCCCAAATAAAGCTTTTCAATGTCCAGTAAGTTCCATGCATATCGCCTTCAAACCAATGGACACCTTACAATACTCTGGTTTTTCACATGCACATTTAACCTTTTTCTCCTCCAGCTCTGCATTCATGTGCAAACCAAGGTATTGCTCCTAATCATCAGCATGTATGCTATGCACACGTAGAAAGTTTACATTACCATTGTGTGCAGAGACAATGCTTGGCAACCAAAAACTCTGTCTCTCCAATGCAAAGAATAGTGCAGAATCCACATCGTATAAGTTCATAACTGAAGCATGCTGTAGATAAACACACTTGTCACCTGATTTTACACATTGTGCAGAGTCATCATACATTGTTTCAATAGTGTCACACCAGTAAGGCGAATTTCCAGGGGGTTAAGAGTGCAATAATACTCAGTGGTCATCTGGTGATTGATGTAATGCTCTGCACGACACATTTCGTGAGTTGCACTCTGAAAGAAATACTTTAACACCCTTCAACACATTTTCAATTTCTATCCTCACATACAAGCCCCAGTCATGATGTGCTTCTATATCCACATTTAAATGTTTAGTTCCACTAGCAGTTAAATTGTATGTAGAACTAAAAGGCACAGGCACACTTGATACCTTCTTATCCACAGCATCTATGCTAGCATAGGGGTGTTCTGCTGGTACGGATCAAATGTCAGTGACAAGTACTGTCCTCCATCTGTTGATTAGGACCAGCAGCAGCATTCGAGGTGTTGGGGGCAGATCACACACCTTCATCACACAAATCGATGAGGGGCGAACAATAACAGCTCTGTGTCCTTCTCCAGCAAGTGAGCTATGTGCACTACAGGATCGCACTTGGTCACTACAGGTTCGGACATGCTGTAGGCTGTTGTGCTGCAGGTCCAGACGTCGGTGCAGGTCTCAACAAGCTGACAGCTGAGCTTGCTGTGGGCATGGATGTGGCAGAGGTCGACATGTTGGTGCTCGCCCTGCAGGCCCCGACATGTAGAAGGTTACTGCTGAACAAGGAGGACCAAGTGTTACATACAGACCAAGATATGAAAACAACCGATAATAATAATGATAATAATAATAATGTTAACTACAGACAAAGATGTTATATGGGATACTTACTTTTTCATTTCTTCCTGTTCTGCAGGGCTGTGCTGTATCTCGACTGCTGCTGCTGATACATCATGGTTCTCTGCTGCTGGCTGCCTGAGCTAGACAGCCATAGAGTTGCTGAGCCTGCCCTACATCCCCTCCAATGACATTACCAGGTATTGCCATCCTGTTGGTCGAAGCCTATCATGTGACCAGATTCAGTATTCCTATTGTTTTTTTCTGGACCGCCATCTTGTATTATGTCACAGTAAGGGAGTGGGGAAGGACGAACAGCGCCCTCTGGTGGCGGTATTGTGAACTAGGCCCGTTGGTCTTCAAACCTCAAGGTGAACACCTTTGCTTCATTGTGGAACAGAGCGAAGTTGATGTGGGGTGTTAGGCAATTCCAGAAAAGGTAGGCAGTTCCAGGAAAAGCATCTATCTGTGTGAGTTCTAAAATGCACCTTCACGCCATCCCACTGCATTGCCATTATTTGTTGAAAAGTATTCACCACACACTCATCTGTTCTCTTTTCACTCAACATTTTGTGTAGGAGGCTACAGATACAGTCCTCTGCTGTGTGCTTGCATGTACTACACTCATTAAATTTATCTGTGCTCATCATCAGCATTTCCTCAATTGTACATATGGATGCTTGTGCCGGAATGAGTGAACGTCTTGTCTGTTGTGGTTCGGGAGACTGAGTTGACTTGTACTGAATGATCTATGGTTACAGCACATACACATATCAGCAGGAGTTGCGAAGTGTAACTCAGCCCCATCCTGCTGCATATTCATTATTTTATGAAGCGTATTCGTCTTCCTCATACACTCACTAAATATCATCATTTTCCAAGCATCATGCAGGTGTCTGGGGACACAGTCCTGAGCTGCATGATTATGGCTAACATACCTGTTAAACTCCTCCTCCTGCAGCACAATCATCTTATCCACTGACCACTTAATGCACCGTAAACAATTATGTCTCTTGGGAAGCTCAGCTCAGACTGAGAGAATTTTCCCCCACTATTTGTCCTCAGACTGCTGGACCGCCATCTTGGATTTTGTCACAGGGGGTGAGGGAAAGGGCGAACAGCGCCCTCTGGTGGTAGCATTGTGAAGTAGGACAGTTGGACTCCAGACCTCAAGGTGGAAACACTGCATGGAACTGCTCTCTATGATAATTCAAATTGTTTAAATAAAAATGTACCATGATGCATACAAAATAAAGACTTACATCCATCCTATCCAGCAGCCCAGCATAGATCGAGACGCCATCTTAGATCCGTAAATTCGGCAACAATGCAGTGTAGGGTGACACGAACTTTGCTCTACTACTCGCGATATGGCAGAAGTTCCTTGACTTCACGAGTGATTCAAGATGGCCACGTGCAATTTCTATGAACATGCTAGTCACTCCCGTAACAGTAAGGTACAGACGCTGGGCCGCAAATTGCCGCGCACTGTCACCACAAGATAGCCGCATCTCCTCGCTACATAGGTAGCTGCGAAGAACCATGCAAGGATTACCATGAAGACAGTCCAGAATTAAGATGCCCAACACACCACATGCATGGGAGGCAAACCATGCATATGCTGTGAACTCTGTCATACATTGGAGGGACAAATGTTCTTCGTTAAGTTCTGTGAGTAGAGCTGTCATTTGTACTCAGGTGATTCATGTGTAAAGGTTTCCAATGTTGTTATGACTGCACGACGGGAATTAACTGACTGAACAAGGGACAGTAGTTGGAGCTAGATACAAGGAACATCCAATTTCGGAAATCGTTAGGGGATTGAATATTCCGAGATCCACAGTGTCGAGAGTGTTCCCAGAATACCAAATTTCAGGAATTACCTTCTACCACGGACAATGCAGTGGCTGACGACCTTCACTTAACAACCAAGAACAATGGCATTTGTGTGGAGTTGTCAGTGCTAACAGACAAACAATATTTCGTAAAAAAATCGCAGAAATCAATGTACACTACGTCGGGCAAAAGGAGGCCTGTCACGATATTAGGATCCCATGACATTCACCACTTCAGTATATTTATACAACCATTGAAGTACGAGTATTAACAATGTCAAAAAAGTGTCTCCAGATAACATGTTTTCCCTTTCCTTGTAAATGTTGAATCTACACAGACATGAAACGCTGCTACAAGATAGCCTCTATGTCATTTCTAACAGTCTTATGTTTCGTTTTATACTTCTGTTAGACTTTAGCTTACTTTCGTCTTACTATTTTTTTTCATGAGATCCTAATTTTATTGATTTGTTGCTAATGTGGCTGAATTCGGAACAGATTTAGTGTAACAAGAAAACGATGAATGTAACATCCTGCTTTTTATAGATGAAAATTGTTTCTTGATATCTTAACACTTTTCCTGTGATAGTGTCTATTCTTGTAAATGTTTTCCACATGTTCCTCTCCTCGTCGTTTCTGCAGAGAACCTCTTCTTCTCCGATCTTTTCAAGCCACCGATCGTACCATCTTTCTACAGCACCACATCAGAAACGCTTCGGTTCTCTTCTTTTTCGGTCTCTCCACAGTGCATGACTAACGTACTGATAATGCCGTGCCACAAACGTTGACTCTCAGAAATTTCTTCCTCAAAGTAAGTCCGATGTTTGACACTAGTAGACTTCTTTTGACCAGGATTGCCCTCGTTGCCTGTGCTAGTCTGTTTTTTATGTCTTCCTTGCTTCATCCACGTTTCTTATTTTTCTTCAGAGCTAGAAGAATTATTTCACTACATCTACTTCATGCTCCCCAGTTTTGGTGTTAGCCTTAGCGGCAATCTCATTTCTGCTATTTCTCATAACTTTTATCATTCACTGCTTTACTCTCAATCCATAGTGTGTGCTCATTAGACTGTTCATTTCGCTCATCGTGTTCTGTAGTTCTTCCTTTCTTTCACTAAGGATAAAAAAGTCTTCAGCGAATCTCATCATTGATACCCTTTACCTTGAGTTTTAATCCCACTCTTCAATCTTTACTTTATATCCGTCATTGCATTTTCGATATACTGATTGAACAGTGTGGGCGAAAGAATGCATTCCTGTCTTATATCCTTTCTAATCCGAGTACTTCATTCTTGGTCTCCCTTCATTATTTTTCGCTCTTGGTATCCTATTCTTATTTTCCCTCCATGGTTTCCAGTACAAAAAATGGTTGCAGTTAAATTTGTATTACCTACAATATTACAAAGAAGGCAATAACATTATGGGGTTGGAGGTCTGTTCAAAAAGTGTGAAGCATTTGTAATTGTGAGTATAGTAGAAGAATTAACATCCTTTTAACACTTACACTTGCTTGAATAAGGACGGCCGACAGGGGTGGCCGAGCGGTTCTAGGCGCTACAGTCTGGTCCGCGCGACCGCTACGGTCGCAGGTTCGAATCCTGCCTCGGGCATGGATGTGTGTGATGTCCTTAGGTTAGTTAGGTTTAAGTAGTTCTAAGTTCGAGGGGACTGATGACCTCAGAAGTTAAGTCCCATAGTGCTCAGAGCCATTTTGAATAAGGACGCACCCTCTAAACTTAAATGCAACAAAACTGCGCCGTGTCATTTGTAGCATTGCAGACCTAGCGAAGATACTTCATTTCGTGATGTGGTCTCAAGAGCAGTAAAATGTATTTAAATGTATGTACTTGCAGCATAATGCACTCATAACTCAGTGGCTTAGTCTGCAGTGTAGTAGGAAACTCCCTGGCCACAATTTTTGGTTCGTATCTGGGTTAGTGCAATTTTTTGCGCTACTCTGCTAATCTGATTAATCTGGAGAAATCACAGAATTAATAGCAAGAGCAGTTTACGTTCTTATTAAGCTATTTTCGGTCCTCAAAAAGGGACTGTATGTGACTTCTTTACCATTTAATATCCAATCCGAAGACCTTCAAATTCAATGACTGTCTGCGATCTGTGAGGAAGGGAGCTTTTGAGGTGGGTAATAAATCTCTCATTTTCTGCTACCTCCTTCCAGGTAGCTAGGGTGATGTTCAAAAGGTGGTCACGGGTTCTTGGTGCGATGTCAGACCAGTTTTCTTCCATGGCCAGTTTCGTCTCTGCCAATACGTTCTCATTCTGTTCTTCAAACAACTCCTGCATTATCACTCACACGCACCATACAGGTGACCTGTCCTACTGAAAACAAATTACTCCCTCAGAGTATAATTGTCGCACTGATGGGACCGTAATGTTACCCATAATATGGGTATACTGACCATCATCAAGTCGACCACCTATCCTGTGAAGCATTCCAAGTCCACGAGAACACAGTTAGCCTCAAACTGCCACACACATACAGCCACTGCAAGATGACTCAGGGATGTATTTGAGATCACAATGTGCGCCTTGAGACCTATAGACTCGTACTGGATCATCATTCGCTAACGGTAATACCGATTACTTGGAAAACATCATGTCCTCGGAAAAAACTAATCTGTAGACTCGATAATCATCATGGAACCTCTCTTTGATTTCCGTACGTTTGCTAAGTAGTCCGGCTCCGAACTGTATCCACCGACCGGGTAAAGCAGTTGTATGTTTCAACTGAAACACGTTTAAAAAACGATTTTGCAGTGATGTGTTATTCTGAACAGCTGTTGTCACACGCCAAAGCCCAGTTCCCACACGCCTAGTGGATTTCCCAGTACGTCGATAACGTTTTATCACTCGTCACGCAGAGGGCTCAGGAACACCACGGCACCCGAAGCCGTCATATTCCCTTCCTCCACAAGAGCAATGACGAGCTTACGAATAGCCTATTGACTAAGGGCTATGCAGAATCCTATTTAGACCCAAGCTGACCAGGCAACTGCATACGGTGGCGCACTTTAAAAGATGGCCTGAAGCTGTTAATATTAATATTTTATTCACATCTCTTTTAAAGAGAATACGAAGTTAAATCACAATGAAATGAATACAAATAACATTGGCAACAATCATCTCAAATTTCGTGAACGGTTTTGTCAGGCGAAGCAAAAAGGACAGTTTTTGTTTCAGTAATGAAGTTACACCACGACATTGTGGCCATTATTTACTTCCTTCAACGTGAGCCATCTCATGTGCCATTTGATACATGTTAGGAAGGCAAATCTCGTTGCTCGTAATTAAGCTTTGTGTCGTAGAAGTAGCCAGTGTCGACTCACAACGATGCCCATTCAGATTCAAATAAAATATCGCTAGTCATTCTAAGAGCCGGTCGCTTGGCTGGCAGTTCGTTTAAGAGTGCAGTTGGTTAGTGTATATTTTGTGATTTATATTTTAGTATTAATTACAATGAGTGATGCAGAAGAGAAAGTGGTTCTGAGCACTGGTAACTCGCGAAAGACAGGCAATAAAGAAAGAGGAAATTATGAAAAAGAGTTCAAAAATCTACATGTTGTTTCAAAATCAAACGTAGCCATTTAGTACCAGCTCGAGTTTGAATCTAGAACCATCAGGGAGTAATAACGTGATGATGAAATGTTCTTTTAAAGTTTGTTGCAAGGATTGCCAGCTTTAACTTGAGCCAAAACTGGACAACTCAAAAATGTATTATTTTTATTATTATTGTCTAAAACACTCTGCGTAATACATACATTATAGCTGCAACAGGAAGCATACATTTATTTAACACTATACTCACAGTTAATACTGCGAATCCAGACATTTCTGCAAGTCTCTAGTTTCTTTACTAGTTATATTTTGAAGTTATACTTCTTTTCTGACGTCACAGCTTTAACAACAAGCGCTTTCCCATTGTCGGATTCGACAAATTTAGCAAACTCAGCACATTTCATACGGTAGTTAAAATTCACAAATAGTTGGCTTTCACCCATTTCCACTTTCAGTCTGTTACTTTCATTTCTCCAGATATTTAGCATCACGCTGAAAATCCACGCTATTAACGCTTTGGACGGTGGCACTGCTAGAAAATGTTGAACAAGTTTCAGCAAATTATGTTCTTTGCATGTCTTAAGAAATATCACCTTTTGTTTGAAATGTTTGAGTCTGGTAAGTCCTTAATGAACGGCAAGACGTCATTCGTTGCACGTATTCCAAAAAATAGTTCGTCGCTGTTTGTATTTATGTTGAAATAATCTATAAGTTTTATTATATTGTCCACCTTAAGGGGCTCTTCACGATTCAACTGAGAGAAAAGCTTGAAAATTGAATCTTCACTAAAGTCAAACCATTTTTCTAGATGTTCTAGAATCCTAGTAGAGGCTTGCTGAGTTTCTCTGACAAATTTTGCTTGTTCATCTTGTGGAAACTTTTTCAGCTCTTGTAACACCTTGAAACCGAAGAAATTATTTCTTTGTCTATTAATAATTTGTGTGCGTAACTTCATGAACATAGAATATATTTCAGTTACCTCTATATAATCACTTTCCACATGTTTTATAGTTGTATTAAATATATACATAACATTGTGAACAAAATAAATGTAAATCTCTGGGGCTGTTACTGCATCTTCCACTTCACTGTCATTTTCATGGGCTATGAAGTAATAGGGCAGCAACAGCATCACCCCACATTGCGGGTTGACTACATCACGGGCAAGTATACATTCAGGGGCAAACCTATTGTTCCCTTTTGATTGACAGGTCCTTAACCTATTGTTGTGCTAAGTGGATTATGACCCCTGGGGATAATCTGCCCTTTTGATTAACAGATTCTTAATCTGTTGTTTGGTTAACTGGTTTTCCATGTCACCCCTACTCCTCCCCCCCCCTCCCCCTTCTCCTCCTACTCCCACATCCCTCTGGCAGCTGCTCTCATCGATAGAAGCACACTTTTGATATTTATTTGATTGACTAATTAATTAAATCGATCAATTAATTAATCTTTCCCCTCTTGGAAACCCTCACCCTCATCCCCCACCCGGAAATTGACAGGAAAGTGTCTTATTGATTGGCATTTGGAGGGAATTGGATTGCAGGGTATGGAATACTGTTTAAACAATTTAGATAATGTGTGGAATATTGTTTATTTAAACAGTTTATTGGATACCATGTGGTGTGTGAAACATAATTTATTTATTTGTTTAAGGAATTAGGAGGGAAATCGATTGTAGTGTATGGAATATTGTTTAAACAATTTAGACAATATGTGGAATGTTGTTAATTTTAAGAATTTACGGGATACAAGGTGATCTATGGAATATTTAAACAATTGTGATGCTTTTTCATTCTGATTGTGTAAGGAAACACATAATTACACTGTCGCAGACTACTTAAACATACCTGAAAAACTTTCTCGTATCTCGCTATGCTTGCAGGCTGCCCGGAGTCAGGAGGCACCAGAGGGATTTTGGAAACGCCATCAGGCTCGCCGCACCACTGTCGGCTGCCGTCTCAAGTGGTTTGTATGCGTGAACCAACCTGTCGGATACCAGTGCACACGAGAGATGCTTTCCTTGTAAAGCAAATACCTGATTGGGAATCGATCCTGGAATACTGCTGGAGTTAATAAAGAATTAATTTCTGGGCACATGATTGTGATTTAGGGAGTGTAAGGTGAATGCAGTAGCTATTTCACACACGCACAAACTGACGATGTCACACCTCGTAAAAGGCTGAGTCAAAATACACTAAAAGAAAGATCGTTGCATACAATGAGAGAGAGAGAGAGAGAGCGAGAGCTATAGTTTGCTTTGCAGATGACATAGGAACTAGCATGGGATATTTCATTCCGCCATGGGCTCTAAACTGCCCCAGCGTTCTGGCGCACTTCCTTGGGGTCCAGTCCACGAACTGCTTCAGGAGTTATCATATCTTGATGCGACAAATGTTGCTTCAGAAGACGTGCTATGGGAAATGTTAATTACATCGTTAATATAGCGTTTTTAACAATTTGCTTCACACAATTTAATACTACAGCAGTGTTATGTTTTTGGTGAGAAATTTCGTTAAATAATCCAAACCTGTTATTATTTGATGTCATGATTGGAAGCGGTGATGTATGAAATGATAGTTCAATTTTCAAATTTCGACGTGAATCTATACCGTCACGGCTATAGAGGCCCAGACCACGACATGTCTTCTAAGTGTATTTTATTTTTTAAAGCGCTATAGAATCCCTAAGTTGACTAGTTCTCTCCACTACAATAGTAAGAAGAAGGAGGGAGTAAAGGTTCTGCCACGTTATGGGATAGTAACAACAACAGCAACAAATACTTCTCCAAGACAAGGGTCCACTGCAATGTATTGAGAAGCACTAACACGACACACTTAAAGCCTGTTCAGTCGGTAGTAATAAGTTTCATGGTTAGATGTCAGAGATCGCTATCAGTCGGGAATTTGATGTCGGATTGGGTTTTTAACGCATTATAGAATTCCTAAATTGGTTCTCACTGCTGCATTTGGAAGGAGGGAGGAAGGGCCTACTGTGTGATAGGATAGAGACAACAACAACAAATACCTCTGAAAGACAGAGCCCACTGCGGTGTATTAACAAGCACTAAGCACGACACACTTAAACCACGATCCAGGCCGTAGCAGTAGTTGTCATGGCTTGATGTTGGAGATCACTGAAACACTCGCACACTCTGTGCATTCATGTCCCGAGGTCCACGTGCAGTGCACAGACCCTCTCACACGCCGCTGGCGCCGACGCTCAGACGTCGGTGAAAACTACCGCCACGATCGCAGCCCCAGACGTGGGCGCGCACATATGTCCAGAGTGCACCACATCCGTCCATGGAGGGCCTCCAGGGATGACTGGAGTGGCAGCAATTCGGATGTTATCAATACGTCAAGTGCAAACACCCGTCATTTTGAATCTTCTCTCACACAGCACACTATTCCGTTTCTGTCACGCTCAGCCAGCACTCTGGTTTCTTTGACAGCTCTGGCCGCTGTGGGCAAGATCAGGCAGGTTAGCTATTTTCTTTACCTAACCGCCCGCCACAGGCTGAGCTAATCCGTTACTTCTGGTTGCTGACTCCTTGTGACCGCCCTTGCAGCCAGCTGCGGTGCACTATGAAACAAGCAGCTGCAACTTGGACGTATACACTAGTTCTAACCAATTCCACCATAACGTAGACTACCCAGTTTAAAAATCCACTTCACCGAATCTAAGTCAGCAATGTTGTTGACCACAAGCCTCGATTTTTTACGCGGAATGTAGATTTTTCTCTTTTATACAAGTCATTTTCGAAGACAGAAGAAATCTGGGCATATACGCTTTTTCACATCGCTGAAGTATCGTTACTTGTTATGGAAAATCCTGGAACTGTTTGACGTAGGCTACATTTCCTCTAAGTATTTTCTAAATGTACATCTACCTCTACATCCACATGGATACTCCGAAATCACATTTAAGTGCCTGGCAGAGGGTTCATCGAACCACTTTCTCAATAATTCTGTATTATTCCAATCTCGTACAGCGTGCGGAAAAAACGAACACCTATATAATTCGGTGCAAGCGCTGATTTCCCTTATTTTACTATGGAGGTCGTTTCTCCCTATGTAGGTCGGCGGCAACAAATTATTTTCGCATTCGGAGGAGAAAGTTGGTGACTGAAATTTATTAAGAAGATTCCGCCGCAACGAATAACGCCTTTGTTTTAATGACGTCCACCCTAAATCCTGCATCATTTCGGTGACGCTCTCTCCCCTATTTCGCGATAATACAAAACGTGCTGCCCTTCTTTGAACTTTCTCGATTTACTCCATCAATCCCACTTGGTAAGGATCCTGCACCGCGCAGCAGTCAATTACCACGAACTGTGACCTCTCTGACAGGAAATCATGAATCCAGTCACATAACTGGGACGATATTCCATAAGCACGGGATTTCACTGCAGGTCGCTTGTATGGTACAGTGTCAAAAGCCTTCTGGAAATATAGAAATATGGAATCATTTTGAAATCCCTTGTCAATAGCATTCAACAGTTTGTGTGAGTAAAGAGCTAGTTGTGTTTCACAAGAACGATGTTCTCTAAATCGGTGTTGACTGTGTGCCAATAGACCGTTTTCTTCGAGATAATTCATAAATGTTCGAACACAATGTATGTTCCACAACCTTTCTTGAATATTGGTGTGACTTGCGCAACTTTCCGGTCTTTCGGTACCGATCTTTCTTCGAGCGAACGGTTGTATATGATTGTTAAGAATGGACCCATTGTATCAGCATACTCTGAAAGGAACCTAACTAGTATACAGTCTGGAACTTCCTTTTGTTAAGTAATTTAAGTTTCTTCACTACTCCGAGGACATCTACTTATAAGTTATTCATGTTGGCAGCTGTTCTTGATTCGAATTCTGGAATATTTACTTCGTCTTCTTTGGTGAAGGAATTTAGGAACGCTGTGTTTAGTAACTCTGCTTTGGCAGCACTGTCGTCGACATTTCCGTTGTTATTGAGCAGAGAAGGCATTGATTGTGTCTTGCCGCTCGCGTATTTCGCGTACGAGCAGAATCTCTTTGGATTTTCTGTCAGGATTCGGGACAAAGTTTCGTTGTGGAAACTATTATAAGCACCTCGCATTGAACCAGAATGAGATTTCCACTCTGCAGCGGAGTGTGCGCTGATATGAAACTTCCTGGCAGATTAAAACTGTGCAGAGTGCAGAGTGAAAATCTCATTCTGGTAACATCCCCCAGGCTGTGGCTAAGCCATGTCTCCGCAGTATCCTTTCTTTCAGGAGTGCTAGTTCTGCAAGGTTCGCAGGAGAGCTTCTGTTAAGTTTGGAAGGTAGGAGACGAGGTACTTGCAGAAGTAAAGCTGTGAGGACGGGGCGTGAGTCATTCTTGGGTAGCTCAGTTGGCTAGTCGACCCTCGGCGGCCGTCGTGAGCGGACGTGTGGTGTTTACGTCGCCGCTGCTGCTGGCTGTTGTGGTGAGTTGCCGCGCCTGCTGTACACAGTAACGTGTTACTGTGTGGAATATGTGTAGGATTCCAACATGAGTCAATTAACACGACGGGATACTTTGAAGTTTGTATTTGATTCAAACTAAGCACGACCGAAATCATTTGAATTAGAATCGTGGATTGAGGAAGCTTTGAAACGACCCTTTGATGACATTCTTGGAGTCCATTTACCGATCGTTAGCAGCACTGCCTATATTCAATTTAAATCTGCCGAAATCTGTAACCGTATCATTGAATCCTGTAGTGGTCGTTTGAAGTTTAAGCATTGTGTTGGGAATGTTGGAGATGTTAACGTGTCTCATGCAGGGTTTGGTGTCCGCACCGTTTGAAGTACCCACAGAACAAATCAACACTGGTTTGAACAGTTATGGAAAGGTCTTCAGCAATGTTGCAGAAAGGTGGTTGTCTTTCAAAGTCCCTGTTTTGAACGGTGTTCGTCAGGTAATGATAGAGTTGACGAGACACATCCCGTCATATATCACTATTTGTGGCTACAGGGCGATCGTTATGTACGACGGTCAAACTCGAACTTGTGCAGGTTGTGGTGCCACTGATCACGTTCGCGTTCAGTGTATGCAGCAACGAGTGACGCAATTACCACCTGGCGAAAGGACGGTAACTAACAGGACGTCGGCACTGCCTCTCACATATGTAGCGGCACTCCGCTCGAACACGGCCGCGGAGGTGCAATCTGAAATGGCCACACATCCCAGCGCTTCGGACAATGCCCTAGATACGCCCATGGACACTTCCAGTCCGGAAGGCATCGCTGTTACTACTCCAGAAGTACCGGTGGCCAGTAGCAACCCGGCGGTTCCGTCCTTAGACAGCCACCAAGAGGCTGCTAACTCCCAAGAAGACCACATTGGTCGACACATTAGCAACAATATGTATCCCATTCCAGCTCAAAATGCATTTTCTCCTGCACAGGACTCCCCTTCTTCCTCGTCGGCTGCAAAACTTCAAAGAGTCGAAACCTCCCCCAAGAAACACAAGAAAAGGAGGATCGCCCACAAGGATGCCGCCCACACAGCACCACCTTTGCGCGAAAAAGGGGCGCAAATTGCCCGTTAATTGCCTGATATCTCTCTTGAACGACCCAATGAGCAGCCGCAGCATGAGACCACACAGGTATTGGACGTCTCCGTGCCCAACTCCGATGGTGACGGCCATGTAGCTGCGAACGAGGAACAGCACCCTCGTGAGGTCTTCAGAGATATCCCCAAACATCAGTGTCAAAATGATCAGGGCTCAAATGGCGAGGTGGCCGCTGTTAATGTTGTCAATTGGGCAGATGACACTGACGATATAATAATGGACCAGAGCCTGTCTGTGGTAGGGCCATCTACAGGAATTTTACCCGCATTACCGGCCAGCGACTTAAGTAGGACACGACCTGTCTCAAAACACCCGACGGGGGACGATGATTACCTATCTGATACCTACTAAAGATTTTAATTCTCTGTGCTTCTGCATATCTACTTTGCTTTTTTTCTCTTTCTGCCAACATTTAGCAGTTAATGCAGTCCTACCAGGATTATAAGTTAGCCACACTCAACATCAATAGAATTACTTCTGTACAGAAGCTATATAGCTTTCGTGATTATTTATACAGCTGCGATGCTGATATTGTGATGTTGCAAGAGGTCGATGATAAATTTCAGTCTGACATTCCTGGCTACCAGTTACTCAAAAACACCACCCAAGACAGTTCTTCAGGTACCGCTCTATTAACCAAAGAGAGCGTGGCTGTCTCCGACGTTGAACGACTCGAAAATGGCAGGGGTATAGCGTGCCTTATCAACGGCATTAGATTTGTTAATGTATATGCCCCTTCCGGGAATCAAAATAGAACGAGACGAGCCCAGTTCTTTGCCAATGACTTATTAAATCTTTTACGGCGCAGCCGGTAGGAAGTGGTTATCTGAGGCATTTTAATTGTGTTTTGAAGCCAAAGGACCAATGGCTGAACTTTAATGGATGCGCCACTCTCGGCGAAACTGTACGCCAGTGCGAGCTGGAGGATACTTGGGAAATAACACACGGGGAACAACGGTGCTTCACATACCATACTCCACAAATGGCCAGCCGCCTCGACAGGATCTACGTGGGGAAAAACATGCGTGAGCGGGTATCTTCCTCGGAAACGTCGCCCCTGTATTTTTCCGACCATTTAGCTTACCATTGTATCATTCGTATGGCGCGGCAGCAAACTTTCCGCGGTCGGACAGGATGGAAACTTAACGTCAGTATTCTCAGGGAACAGGAGTAAGGAGACCGTCTACAAGAAGTCTGGGAAATTTGTTTACATCGACGACCAACGTTCCCATCGGTAACACGGTGGTGGTGCCGTTGCGCAAAACCTAGGCTTATTCGTTGTTTGAAGGCGTATAGTTCTGACAGGAGCCGATTGCAGAAAGAGACGTTTGAATTTTATTTTCGATGTCTCCGTGACTTGTATTCTGAAGCACATGTCACGCAGGAAAAATTTATTCAGATTAAACGGATCAAATCAAAGTTGACGCTCCTCAAACGTAGGCAGATGGAAGGCATTAAAATCCGTTCGCGAGATAGTGACGGCACTTCTGACGAAAAGTCATCTGCTTTCCACCTAGGGAAAGAGAAACGCCGCGCACGACAAAAATTGATTACCCGCTTACGAACTCAAGCAGGTACCTTTGTGACGACCCAGGCTGCAATTAAGGAGTCTATAATGGACTTGGCCGTGCGGTTAAAGGCGCTGCAGTCTGGAACCGCAAGACCGCTACGGTCGCAGGTTCGAATCCTGCCTCGGGCATGGATGTTTGTGATGTCCTTAGGTTAGTTAGGTTTAACTAGTTCTAAGTTCTAGGGGACTAATGACCTCAGCAGTTGAGTCCCATAGTGCTCAGAGCCATTTGAACCATTTTTTTTTATAATGGACTACTACGGGAGCTATACAGGGCACAACCAGCGGATGATGCAGCAATCGCGGCAATGCATGCATATCTTCCGACAACGCTCGATGAGGACGACAGGCAATTCTTGATCAGTGATGTCATCGCGGTGGAGATTCGGGAGGCACTGAGCAGGGCTCGGGCCAACAAATCACCCGGCATTGATGGTCTGCCGATTGAATTTTATAAGCAGTTGTAGGACCTCCTCGAACATTGTGTTGTTTGCATCTGCAATGAACTGCGCGCCGACCAACAATTACCAGATGGTTTCAATGACAGCCTGATCGTCCTGGTCCCGAAAGAATACCCCCATCAATATATTGCCAAATTCCGTCCCATCTCCCTGTTGAACTCTGACTTCAAGATTGTGGCCCGCGTCATAGCAGGTAGAATTAAAATTGCCCTTGCAAAAATTATACATAACAGCCAGGCAGCAGCGGTCCCGGGCCGCACGATCTTTAAAAGTCTTGCAGATTACAGGGAGCTCATTTCGTTTACTGCAATCACACGCCCGGAAGCAGCAATTTTGGCTTTAGATCAATGCCAGACCTTTGATCGGATCCTGCATCACTACCTATTCCATACCATGAACCACTTCGGATTTGGTGACGGCTTTACTGCAATGGTCAGCAACATGTACATCCCCGCCACATCTCAGATCATCGTCAATGGTCAATTCACCCGACGGATTCCTATTCAGCGGTCAATCAGACAGGGCTGTCCCATGTCCATGTGTCTCTTCATGAACGCAATTGAGCCACTTGTAAGGATGCTGAATTGTAAACTTCAGGGTTTAAACCTGTATTCCAGCACCCTCAAATGCATTGCGTATGCCGACGATGTGGGTGTCATCGTGCGTTCGGAACAAGACCTCACGGTCGTTAGGAATAGTATCACCGATTACGAGCGAGCATCCGGTTCTCAGCTAAACTATGGAAAGACTTGCCTCCTGCCTATAGGCAGTGGATTTCGAACAGAAGCCCCTTTGCCGTACAGAGGGTGCGAGACTCTAAACTTCTTGGTATCAAGATGAACAGTTGCCCGCTAAGAACAACGGTAGACAATTGGAAACATCTTTTGGCTATGTCTAGGGGCTGCTTACAGCATCATAAAGGCAGAGAACAGGACTTATTACAGAGAGTTAACTTCGTTAATACCACAATTCTCTCGAAAATTTGGTATGTCGGACAAATACATCCTGTGGTCGACAGTGTTGCTAGGAAAATCATGTCGGCGGTAGGTTGGTACATGTGGAGGGGTGACGTCTTCAAGTTGGGAATCAATGTCATCACTCTCCCACCAGACAAAGGTTGCCTCGGGCTGACGGATGTTCACACGAAATGTAAGGCACTCTTGATACGGTGTACACTGCAAGCTGTGCCACAACAAATATCCCGACAGCGTGCTGAGTATGGCCATACGGACATTTAAGCCTCAGACTATGCAAATCTCCATCAACCTGCGGGAAACGCATTTCAAGGCAAACCACATTAGGATGTTTCTTTTAGAAAGTAGTTATCTCCAAACGAAATCGAGTGTCCCGCTACGTGGCCTTACCACTGCCCACCTCTACCGGCTACTGAACGACACAGGCAGGGTCAACCGCATGGAACTGAAGTATCCCTCTAAAGACTGGACTCTCATCTGGAAGACTATCCATAACAAAGTGCTAGATACCAGTATCAGATCACTGTGGTATAAAATTGTTAATGAAACTATACCCACAGCCGAAAAACTTCATAAAATACATTTGTCAGCTACTGACAAATGTAGGGAGTGCGGCCTTGTCGACACTTTCCAACACAGATGTGTTTGTGGTGCGAACAGTCTTATTTGGGAATGGTGTAGAATGAACATGGCTTCGATCTGCCGCACGGCAAGACGCCACATCTCTCTTACGTCCGTGCTCCAACCCGACGAAGCGTCCTACCCCACAACCAAGGCAAACACCTGGACGTGGTTGGCTGGGCACACACTGTGTTACTTACTTGGCGCCCAGGAGAGGCGTTCATACCGGGACTACAGATTATACCTCGCCACACAGGCACAACTCCTAATGCAGGATGTCAAACATAGGCAAAAGTTTGCAAATTATATCTTAGCGCTCAAAATCACAACCCTGTGAACGAATTCAGTAAGGTTACTTCCACGTACTCGTATAAATAAACCTTATTTAAAAAATTATTAAAAAATACATATAACGAAAACAATGAAAAAAAGGAGAAAAGGAACAAAGCCGAGATATTCATGGTGTCTGCAGTTGTCACTAATTGGGAATGTTCGTAGTTGGTGTTTTAATTGTCTTGTTTAGCCTAGCCCTTCGTCTTCCGTTAATTCAGCTGGAATTTGTTTTACATTCTCCCAACATGGATGGTGGAGCTGAACATTCGTTTGGACGTGGTGTCCCACTTGGTTTTCGTTTGTTTTATGTTTGGAAACCTACATAGAAGATGTTTCTGTGTCACTCAACTGAGAACATTACTTACCTCTTTACTTGGTTGACATCGACGACGGAAGACGAAACAAGATTTATTTATTTGATTTTCCTTCCTTCTTCTTAAAAATAATTCCACAGCAACATGGATTTAATAATTTTTCTTTTCCACAGTAGTATGCAGTGCGCAGCTTTGGCGGCTGAAGCGTTCGGAGCTAAGAGAGGAAGACTTGGGAAACAACACACCATAAATGGAATTTATAAGACAAGTCCAAGCCACCGCTTGGGGAAGCCAAAGCATACACACTTTCGAGAAGACGAGCTTAGAATGACGTCAGAACCCTGCAACTCAGCATGCAATGAAATAATAATAATAAAAAAAAATGGATAAGGGAAAAAAAAGTTGGCAGAGCATTTGCCCACCCAAGGCAAAAGTCCCGAGTTCGAGTCTCGGTCCGGTGCACAGTTTTAATCTGCCCGGAAGTTTCATCTCGCTAAATTTCGAGCTTCTATAAAAGATCGTCAATCCTGGAGATTTTACGTCCGTTTAAATTTGTCATGTTTTTTTCTTTATTTCTGCAGCTGTGTTATAACCCGTTTTGTGTACCAAGGAGTATCAGCTCCATCGTTTGTTAATTTATTTGGTATAAATTTCTCAATTGTTGCCGATACTATTTGTTTGAATTCGAGCCACATCTGGTCTACACTTACATTGCTGATTTGGAAGGAGTGGAGATTGTCTCTCACAAAGGCGTCACGTGAATTTTTAATCTGCTTTTTTGAATAGGTATATTTTTCGTTTATGTTTGGAGGCTTGGGGGGTTCCAATCGACAGTTTCACTACGAAAATCCTGTGTTCACCAATCCCTGTATCCGTTTTGCTGCTCGTTATTAGCTTAGGACTACTTGTTGCTAAAAGATCAAGTGTGTTTTCACAACCGTTTACTATTCGCGTGGGCTCATAAACTAACTGCTTGAAATAATTTTCGGAAAATGCGTTCAGCGCAATTTCGAATAATGTTTTATGCATACTTTCGGAATTAAACATGTATTTTCGCCAACACATCAAAGGGTAAATTAAAGTCACCACCAACTATAACTGTATGAGTTGGATATGCGTTTGAAATAAAACTCGAATTTTCTTTGAACTTCTCAGTAATTGTATCAACTGAATCGGGAGGTTGGTAAAAGGGTCAAATTATTATTTTATTCCGGTTGCCAAGAATGACCTCTGCCCACACTAACTAACAGGAACTATCTACTTCAATTCTGCGACAAGTTAAACTGCTTCTAACAACAATAAACACACCACTGCCAACTGTATTTATCGTATTCTTTTGGAACACTGGTAGGTTCTTCGCAAAAATTTTGGCTGAACTTATGTCCGACTTTAGCCAGCTTTCAGTGCCTATAACGATATGAACATCAGCGCTTTCTATTAGCGCTTGAAGCCGATGGTTCATGTATCTGCGTTCTTCCTGTGTTCTGCCTGCACCCTTTGTGACTGAAGGCCTTTTTGTGCTTTCCTGAGACCCTCTAACCTAAAAAAAACACCCAGTCCACGCCATGCAGCCCCTGCTACCTGTGTAGACGCCTCCTGCATATAGTGGACTCCTGCTCCATTCAGCTGAACCCAAAGCCAAACCACCCTATGAAGCAAGTCGAGGAATCTGTAGCCTACATGGTCTTAGAACTGTCTGAGCCTCTGATTCAGACCGTCCACTCGGCTGTGCACCAGAACTCCGCAATCGGTCCTGTCAGCTATGCTGCAAACGGTGAGCTCAGCTTTCATCTCGCAAAGAAGACTGTAAGCCGTTACCACTCCTGTGAGCTGCTTGAAACCAGACAGAATCTCTTCCAATCCAAAGTGACACACATCATTGATACTGATGTGAACCACCACCTGCAGTTGCCTGCACCCTGTTCTCTTCATGGCATCCAGAAGGACCCACTCCTGTTCTGGAATGAGTCCACCCGATATGCACATGGAGTGCACATTGGCTTTTTTTCCCTTCTTGGCGGCCATGTCCCTAAGGGGTCCCATAACGCGCCTAGCATTGGAGCTCCCAACTACCAATAATCCCACCCTCTGTGACTGGCTGGATCTTGCAGGTTGAGAGATTTCCTCTGTAACAGGACAGGCGACTGCATCTGGCTGAGTGACAGTGTCAGCCACAGACAGCACCTGGAACCTGTTTGTCAGACTGAGTGGGGAGGCCTTACATATAGCCCTCTGGGAAGTCTTTCGCCGCCTGCCACGCCCCAAGTCGACCTCCCACTCGATCATGGGTGATGGGTCAACCTCAGTGCGAGCAATAACTGGGTTGGTCACTGCTGAGGACCGATAGGAGGACTCTGACGTGTTAGACATCCGTTGGATCCCCACAGCCGGCCCACAACAGTCATGCCCATCCACTGCAGCTTCAAGGTCTGTAAACGAAGCCATCACAGGCTGGAGCTGAGAGGAAAGTGTCACTAACTCGGCTCGCATCTGAACACAACAATCACATTCCCTTTCCATACCAAAAACCATGGAAAACTACACTACTCAGACAAATGGACTATCTACATGTGCTGTGGAACTCTACTGTAGACCCTGACAAAAAAGGTAGAACTGTATCTAATAAATTATATTATTGCGCAGAAATTAAAAAACCGAACTACTGAAGCACTCAGCGAGACTAAATAATTCACCCTTGATTAGAAACTTGTAATATGTCACAAAATCGGTTTACTTTCCGACGCAAACGAAAACGGGAGAACTGTCTGTTAGATATTAAATTAACATGCAGAAATTCAAGAAAGTAAACTATCAAAGCACACAGATGAAATTATACAATTCGCTCCTGGTTAGGAACTCATAAAAGTCACAAAATCTGTTACTTCATTGTTGCTGCTTCTGTCTCAGCTGGCTGCTGCTGTCTGATTGGTAGTCAGGCAGCAGGTAGGAAAATAATATTTTCTTATCTAGTACGTTATGCATCACAGGACTAGAATATTAAACTCATTTTTTACTCATGATGGAGTGCTAAGACATACCTCTCTCACAGAAGACTTCTCAAATTCGAACTCCCGCTTAAAATAGCCAAATGCCTCACCACATACGAAGTCTCTCGAGGTAACAGCACGAAGAGGTCGTAAATATAAGATTTATACTACGTATCACTTTATAAATTCGGTAATACATCTAATTTTATTATGATAGTTGTCTCTCCCTGTGTAGGTGAAAGAATGATATATCGTTAAAAGATATCGCCGCAACGAAAAAAAACGCCTGTTTACAGCTACAAGTTAAGAATCATATCCGTTGCACCCTACTCACCGCTTCCACGCGCCATGTGGCATGTCATTGATATCAAGTTGATAGGCTAATTAATTAAATTGATTATAAGAGTCTCTTTGAATTTCGATTCATTTTTCTTTTTTCAGTAGTCGGATTACACTCATGTAATTCATGTAATTCAAATGGGATCCCTGAAGGGAAGATGATGTTCTTTTCGAGGAACACTATAGAGGACGGACATTTGGAACTAAGCACAGAAGGATTCTACCACTGGAAACGTACATTTTGCATAAGGACCGGGCTGTTAAAAACATGATCACATCTACTATGTTACCGTCACCATGCGTAAAAAGCGGCCTTGGTTCTGCAGACACACACAAGAGTCGCTAATAGCGTTACGCTTTCTGGTAGAAATGTTGTATGCGATTTGGAATCAAGTCTGTCCAGTCAACAACATACTTGCGTTGGATCCTTTGGAGACGTCTTTTAACGATTGCAGCCACTGGTGAATCATATTCGCACCACTCCCGTATCTCGAAAGGACACACCTTTTTCGAACCTATCTGCTACAGCAAACACCGCAGCACAGATTTTTAGACAGTCCCTCTGCATCTTGTAACTGTTCCTCAGTCTCCGCCCCACCCTCCATGCAGCTTTATCTTTGTGATTGTCCTAATTTAAGTCGGAACTGAGCAGAAGTCGGAAAGTGCTACACCTACCACCTTCTGCATCCTGTGGAGAAATAGGGTGATCTGAGTTAATGCGATAGGACCGTGGTTTAACAACTTGGTGGAAATGAGAATGTCTTGTCGTAGCTCTGCCAACCGTGTAAGGTCAGCGCCAAACGAAGCTAGCTCCTGCGACATGAGGTAGTAGAAAAGACAGTATGAATGGTTAGGGTGGTTTTTCTTATCGGGAAAACTAGGAAGAGTTCACATCATACAGGAACTGGAAGAAGGAGCAGGATTTGCTACTCTATTGCAGTACATCTCCAAACTACATACAGGTACTGCAGTCTTAAGGAAATCTGCTTCTCTCAGGGTGCATTCATGTCCGTTGCCCAAACATTCTCTCTATCATCGTTATTTTGTACCATCCAGCAGAGATAAACTATGACCTATAAAAGCTCTGCCAATGTCCTCCAATAGAGAAATCAATACGAAGTCGTTCTCTTCAGATGTATCGAAAACATATACCGTCTGCGTGCTGGCATCGAGAATATGTGGAAATCCCATGAATTATACAGGTACTGGTTCGCTCGAGCAGGTAGCCAGTGATCAAAGCCGCATTCGCAGACCAAAATAAAGTTTTGTCACTTGTACTGTAGGGGGACCATATCTCACAGGCCTTCAGTCACAAGAGAGCATCCCTGTGTTGTTGTTTGATACATTGTTTTTTTCTGTTGTAACACATCCAAGCAGTGTATCACTACAGCCATATACACTGCCATCATTTTTTTTTTCACCATGACGTCGAGACCTGTGTCAGGTGCTAAACAGAAATTGACACATTTCAATCGATTGGATCTCACAGAAAACAGGACATGGCATAGTATAAATTATGCTGCTGCAGCTTCCACAACATGCACAGAACGATTGTAATAAAAAACAGAGGTGGTGTTTCTTACTGACAAAAAAATGCAGAAGACATCACGAGATATGGGAACTGGAGGAGTTTTGCGGCATTGTGGGGCATTTCAAAACAGCTGTCCGAAAGTGATTGATAATCTCTGCATTTAAAGTCATCTTTCACAGTGTTATAGTAGCAGATGTCTAGGTTTCCCATTTCGATTGATCCCTCATATGGCAGTCATGTATGTGATCACCGTTTCGGTGTAGGCCATCAAAAATTGTTGAAATGGCTCTGAGCACTATGGGACTTAACATCTGAGCTCATCAGTCCCCTAGAATTTAGAACTGCTTAAACCTAACTAACCTAAGGACATCACACACATCCATACCCAAGGCAGGATTCGAACCTGCCACCGTAGCGGTCGCGCGGTTCCAGACTGAAGCGTCTAGAACCGCTCGGCCACACCGGCCGGCTTGTAGGCCATCCTCAGAGGGTGTTGCTACCACTGAGACTCTTTCTCCATCACAAACAAGTGATGTCAGTCAATCATTATAAGGTAATCATCAGTGTACCAGTGGACTGATGGGATGGACTGTAATGAGCACCGCATTTGATAGTGCGATTAATTTTAGCAATTTTACCAGTTTTTCCGTAATTTCAACGCTGACCAATGACACGGCAGCATGCTTCCCAATTACTGTTTCATCACTAAACCACCTCTCCACTACTTTGGAAGTACAGTATACTAGGTTGCGAATGTAAATAGATGACTATGCAGTACGTCCATTCATTGTTAATTTTCGAACATATATATATATACCAAAGTATAACAGACAGTGCATCAGCCTTACTCATTGCGCCTATACAAATGCACAAGTGCCGGCCGCGGTGGTCTCGCGGTTCTAGGCGCGCAGTCCGGAGCCGTGCGACTGCTACGGTCGCAGGTTCGAATCCTGCCTCGGGCATGGATGTGTGTGATGTCCTTAGGTTAGTTAGGTTTAAGTAGTTCTAAGTTCTAGGGGACTGATGACCACAGCAGTTGAGTCCCATAGTGCTCAGAGCCATTTGAACCAAATGCACAAGTTCTCTCCAGATGCGCGCTTGTCGAGGACCGCATGTCAGTGTATAGTAGATATGAGAGTGTTGCGATGATATAACAGACGGTTAGGAAGAAGGCACGTGTGGTTTATGCATGATGGAGCTCCACACAGACGTAGGTTGAAGCATTTTACGTAAATCAACTGCACCATAAATTCGGAAGTATTTTCTAGTGTCTGGGATCAGGCCCAAGAACGCATTGATAAGAGATAAATGACGGTGGAACACAGACACATATATTCCTAAGGCTACACGGTTTTGTATTTAAAACATGCCTTAATGCTAGAGCTGTGCAGCTTCCAACGTCTTAGTCGTGAGGGAAGCAGCACTGTTAATATTCCAATGTAAGAAATATATTCCCAGCACATCACATATATTCTCCATGCAACTTTCTCTATGATAAACTATGACGAAAAATTGTAAAGTGATAAAACTACTACCTTATACACCACAGAAAATATCGACTCTTTGTAACACTAATACTAGATAGGTTTCCAGAGGTGTATGACACCTGCTGTTTACAAAGTTTAAGCCCAGTTACTGTTTGGAAATTGTGATATGCTCACAATAGCCCAATAAAAAATCATCGTTGACAGCCGAAAATACGTACGAAGAAAAGGTGACATCTTACGAGGAAATAAAAACCATGGTCAGTAGTCAGAGAACATGTAGCAGTCTTACTGCAGTTGGATGGGTGCGATGAGTAAGATTGGTGCAGAACAGTCTTCGATGAACAATAGTTATGGACGCAGCTCGCTCTTTTCCTTCAGGAGACGTGGAATGTAGCCTTCTATATCCGGTCAGCCGCAAATTAAATCGGTGATAGTGTTGCAGGAAGGGTTGGTCAGAGACAATGTGGGGAGATCTTTCAATCTCCAACTTTATCCTAAGAATGCGATAAGGCTCTGTAACTCCCATCTGCATAGCGGAAGATGGGCAATCGTAATGGTAAATTACGCACTATGATCGAAGTGCTAGAAATATGTAGATTGGTATAGAACACTGTCTGTTATACTTTGGTATACATATGTTCGAGAATTAACAATGAATGGACGTACTGCATAGTCATCTACCTACATTCACAATCTAGTATATGGTACTTCCAAAGTAGTGAAGAGATGGTTTGGTGATGATACAGAAATTGGGAAGCATGCTGCCATGTCATTGGTCAGAGCTGAGATTACGGAAAAACTGGTAAAATTGCTAAAATTAATCGCCTTATCAAATGTGGTGCTCATTACAGTACATCGATGGTGTCTTTTCCATCCCATCCGTCCACTGGTACGCTGTTGATTACCTTATAATGATTGACTGACATTACCTGTTTGCAATGGAGAGAGGGTCTTAATGGGAGCAACACCCTCTGAAGATGGCCTACACCGAAACAGTGATCATGTACATGACTGCTATATGAAGGATTAATCGAAATGTGACACCTAGACATCTGCTACCATATCACTGTGAAAGATGACTTTAAATGCAGAGATCATCAATCACTTTCGGACAGCTGTTTTGAAATGCCCCACAATGCCTTAAAACTCCTACAAGTTTTCATATGTTGTGATGTCTTCTGCATTTTTTGTCAGTAAGAAACACTACCTCTGTCTTTTATTTCAGTCGTCCTGTGCATGTTGTGGAAGCTGCAGCAGAGTAATTTACACTGTGCGACGTCCAGATTTCTCTTGTGATTGATAGTCTGTAGGATATAGACTCCTGCAGTACAGATGACGAAACTTTAAACTGGTCTGTGGAAGTGTCTTCGATCATGAGCCACCTGCTCCAATGAGTCATCGCCTGTGTGTTTAATAGGATCGTCACATATGCTCGATTATGGCACAAAGATGGTATTTGTTTCTGATATATCTGAAAAGAGGGGAGTGGTAATATCTTGTAGAGTCCTCTACCAGGTGACGTTAGTGGAATTTTTATAGTTCACAGTTCTTCGCTGTTGCATGGTACAAAATAACCAGGAGGAAGAGAATGTTTGGATGTCAGACATGAAAGCACCCTGAGAGATGAATCTCCTTCGGACTGCAGTGCTCATATGTAATTTGGAGACGCATCACAATTCAGTAGCAAAAGCCTCGTCCTTCTTCCAGTTCCCGTTACTGCTTGTACTGTCTTTTCTACTACCTCATTTTGCAGGAGAGAGAAAGCTTCATTTGGTGCTGGCCTTACACATTGAATATGGTTGGTGGGGCTACCACATGTTCCCATTTCCACCAAGTGGTGGTCAAAACATGGTTCTGTCGCATTAATTCAGCTCACCCTGTTTCTCCACAGGATGCAGAAGGTGGTAGGTGTAGCACTTTCCGACTTCTGCTCAGTTCCGACTTAAATTGGGACAATCACGTGGATAAAGCTGCAGGGAGGACAGGGCAGAGCCTGAGGAACAGTTACAAGATGCAGAGGGACTGTCTAAAAATCTGTGCTGGAGTGTTTGCTGTAGCAGATAGGTCCAAAAAACGTGAATCGTTTCGAGTTATGAGAGTGGCATAACCCAACTGCAGAAAAAGAAAAATTATTGGCCATGCAAAGTGACTCTTATGATCAATTTAAATAGTTAGCCTATCAACTTGATATCAATGGCTTGCCGCTTGGCGGGTGGAAGCGTTGGCTAGGGCACCACAGAAATTATTCTTAACATGGAACAGTAATCGGACATTTTTTTTTCCTTGCATCAATATCTTTTAACGATATTTCAGTCTTGTATCTGCACTTAACGATGCTTCAATGATGTGCAAAAGCTTGTATGCCTCGATATTTTCTGTCTTCGAAAACGGCTTGTGTAAAAGGAGGAACTCTACATTCCACATGAGAAGCTCGAGGTGTATGGTCAACGAGACCGTTGCCTCCTATTGGATAAAGTGGATTTCTTAAACTGTGTGGTCTATGTCGCGATGGAATTGTTTACAACTACTATATATTCCCAAGCTGTAGCTGCTTGTTTCACAACACCCCACAGCTGGCTGTAGCAGTAGTCACGAGGAGTTTGCAACCGGAAATAATGCATTAGCTCAGCCTGTGATGGGTAAAAATAGTTCAAATGGTTCAAATAGCTCTGAGCACTATGGTACTTAACATCTGAGGTCATCAGTCCCCTAGAACTTAGAACTACTTAAACCTAACTAACCTAAGGACATCACACACATCCAAGCCCGAGGCAGGATTCGAACCTGCGACCGTAGCGGTCTCGCGGTTCCAGACTGAAGCGCCTTGAACCGCTCGGTCACACAGGCCGGCTGGCAGGTACAAAGAATGAGCTGACCTGCCTGGCCTTGCCCATAGCAGCGAGGCTGGCGAAGTGACGGCAGAAGCGGACGTATGCGTTTGCGTGAGAGAAGGTTCAAAATGATGGGTGTTTGTGCTGTGAGCGTTGATAGCATTCGAATTCCTACCAATCATGGGACCTCTGGGCGATGTTCAGTACGGGCAGCCATGCCCTGCGCGAATGTGGGTCTCTCTCCTGGCTGGTGCAGATGGGGTTACACTGCAGTCAGTAGACGCTGCACACCTTGCTATTGCTAGTTTGTGTGATCAGTAGTATTTTATTTTTCACCAGATAGTTTAGTGGAAACGTTGCAGTGGAGGAAGGTGTTTGTGCTCTCAAACATCGGTGCATACAAGACCTCAGATGTATTTAGTGCTACAATCTAATTGTGGTGGAAATTTCATTCCTTGATTTGCATAATGTTGGTGTGTGATATTAAAGTACTGAAAATATGTTTTATCATGAAGAAGGATAATCATAAGGTGTAGGTAAATGTTTTAAGTGATCTATTTGAGTCCTGTAAATTTTTAAACAATTAATTTGTTAGGGTAGAGCAAATGGATTATTTTACTCTATTTTTGATATCGAAATTCTGCCAGCTCTCCCTTTGTCTCCGGCATTAGCCAATAGGAACACTGTATTCTGAGGAGTGATGGAAAACTCCATTTGAATGTGTCGAGAAGTTGCTTCACACAGACAAATAGGTATTGGCCTCTAGAGTATGCTTTGTTTGGGGGCCGCGAGATCAAAGGAGACAAACAAGCGGTCTCTGGTTCGTGGTATTTAGTAATGTGATCTATAATTAGGATTTTGAGTTGTTTTTATTGTCATGGCGACGCCTTGACGATAGACACATGTGTGGGAGACCCCAAGTGTGACTACTATAGAGCACTTCATTCCATGGATGTTGTATAGACCACTTTTTCAGAGTTTAACTATCACTGGAAAACGGCTGCTGCACGTTTCTCAATCTGTGCAAAATTATTTGCCACTGAGATTCGAGTAATTCGTCTGCCGAAAATGGCAGTGGGTTTCTAAATATGTCATGAACTTTTAGATATATAATTGTTATGATTTTCTCGTTTGTGCTGGGACACCAGTGTTCTTCGAAAAGTGAGGAAAATAAAAAAAATAACAGCCTTAACATCACTGACTGTGGCAGGAAATGTAAACTAAGCCCACTCAGCATTTCCACGTGCAAACAGAATAAAAAAGCACCACAATTGCTTAAATATTTCATACTGACTTGTCACCCAAAGATTGTTTAAATAAACAGTATCCCATACATTGCAGTCACATTCTCAACAAATTCTTTAACTTAATACTCAACTGAGACCCCAGGAGGGTTCACAGTCCACTTAGCACAACAATAGGTTAAGGACCCGTAAATCAAAAGAGAATAATAGGTTTGTCCCTGAACAAGTGCCTTCCCCTGAATGTAGACAACCTGCAAAAACTACTTGTCCTCATGCCCTGTTGCCCTATTACTCTATGAACGTCCAAATAAGTTTGACAATATTGTATTCACGACTTCAGCAATGGTCAGTTCTGGAGCAATCTATCTACAGCAGAAAAAATGCTCAAAAAGCGTGTAGGAATATGCCGGAGAAGTGTGGAATACTCTTACAGCAGGAATCGACTACTTACGATCCTCAAAGACCAGTCTTAATGATGATCTCTTTAAGCTTCTTCGCTGTAGAAGCTGCTGTCGTCAGCGTTTTCATAAAAATGTAACAGCGGAAGTCATTCAAGTTTCTTGGTCAAAGTATTGGAAAGCAATTAGAAATAATTTCATGTTTCCTTTATCTGAAGCATCACATCCAATCGAGAATGGAGTTGTACCAACTTTTTTCAGAATTCATTGCAGAGAATGTAGAGCCAATACATTCTCCACTATTACTTCAGCTTTAGTCCATAAACAGTGAATTTTGAATGATAGTTTCGAATATTGAAACAAAAAGTGAGATAGGAGAGCAAGTTCTCAGTCTTGTGGAAGGTAACTGTGATGATGTTTCACTAAATAATATGTTAATATTACTTTCGTTGCTGACACTTCCTCTTCTTGACTAGTTCCTGCTGGCACCGTGGAGTTTCTTAACACATGCCACACATTAACAATTTGAGTCTTGGTATGGGCATGATGGTTTACCACTTTGTATTTCATTGTAACATTTACATGGCGTGTTTTACTGTATGTGGTATATTCATCATGTTTCGAAATCCACTCCAGAGAGACTGCTTCTTGTAGGCATTTGTCTCTGAAATGACACTCACAGTGCTGTTTTTAGCTTGCTGCATTTTAGAAGCTCTCCATAATATGATGTTGTTATATACATACACACATCATACAGTTACTATGATAAAATACTTCACTACACCAATCAACTGCATGCAAAAAAGGGTATACTAGACACATTCATTCATTTGACAGCAGTATTCTTTTTAAAATTAGTAGCTCTTTACTGCAAGCGCCGATAATAAAATGAAAATTCAACATTGTCTCCATTTGTTTTGTTTGTTGTTTTTTGCCACTATGTAATATAACTGTGCAGAAGAACAAATAGAGATAAACTGAAATTGTAACTCTGCTTTATTGTCCCTGTGGAAGTGACACGTACGTGTCGTAAGGAAATACAAGCTACTATTGGCCTGTCTTTCCTAGTTCGTTCTTCCTGGAGCAGTCTTCAAATGACTTGACGAGACTAGATGACAATGGACACCACAGTGTAGTAAAAATACAAATCCATTTTAACCTCTTTGACACAGCTTCTCGAACAAATGAATGTGCCAGCTTATATTAAGATCATTGGAATTCGCTGTGACAAATCCAGAATGCTCCCAACTTGTGAAACAATCGGATACAAAATATTGAAACCAAAGAGCAATCAAATTGAAAAATTTAACTGAATCCCTTTTCATTATTTGGCTTCTATAAAAAAATTAAAAAATGTAATTAGTAAATTTGAATCTAGCCTATTTAAAGAGGACCAAAAACAGAACTTCTGACATCCAGTCGGGACACCACAGTTTTTAATTAGAAACCAGACTGTCTGGTTTAAAACCGAACAATTGTCAAGTTTGTTAGTTACCAGCAATTTCACAGTCACAGTAATTACCTGAAAAGCTAACAACATGTCAGTAGTAATCCTAAGCAGAGCCAAACAAGGACAATATTAGTAATGCTATACTTTGAGAAATATTATCATGAAATAAACAAATACAAGGTTTTCCTTATGGCTCAACTAGGTACTGTAATTGATTGGAATGTTTAAAATCATTCTATCCCCTTAAAATTTATATATTTCTGCTACCATCACTGTCAATAACTAGTAATTTGAAAATAATTAAAATCAGAAAAATTCAGTCATAATCAGTGTTGATGGTAGATGGTTTATAACTAATGTAATTGAAAAATCAAAGAACAGAATACAATTAAAATACGGGTGTAACATATCCAGTTTACCAGACTCACTCTTGAAAAGACTGTACTAAAATGAGGTACATTTTTATTAAAGCTTGGAAAACATGTCGGGAAGAATTTATATTTTGTATTTTACGAATAATCCAATAAAATGTAATATGTATTGTTATAATTACATCTGACTACTTTCATTCTGAATGAACCTGCTTTATAATAAATTTCATGTATTACTTAATGTAATTTTATTATACGATATTTAGAGTTAATCAATGTACTGTTACTTGTCAAAATTCGTTGTAATTCTTTAAATTTATGTTTTTAACAATTATATCATTGTAGCGAAACCTATATAAGGCCATATGGAGGCATTGTTGTACACTTAGTCTTGCTTGAAATATCGACATGGCACCTGTGCCGATCATTTAACATGTAATCGATTACAAATGGAACACTCTGTGCCAACTTCATATGTTCTTACTCTGTAATAAACAAAACTGAAGCTCAAATAAATTGTGGTACGAATGGTGTGGCATTACAAACACTTGGTCAGTGTATGCACCTCCAGGACGTCAATTTATTCTCATTTCCTGCAACACCTGCAGCAAATCAACTCTTAGAAACTGACAACTTAGGTTAAGTATTTCATCCCAGCCAAAGAAGAGCTCTCTTTTTATTTGGAAAGTTCTCATCTGGCGAAAGAGCTGGGATTAATGTAAATTTCTGACTCGAGTGATTATACAGTTTTTAAGTTTCAGGTATCTTTCGATGAAGTGTTTTGGACAATCAAGATTTGAAACAAAATTGGGACAAAGTAAAGAATAAACAAAGATGAGGATCTGTTTGGAGAAATATATGTGAGTTAAACAAACTGCATCATACAACTGAGCTAGCATCACTATCATAATCTGCAATGAGATATTTCAACAATTGTTTCTTCTTTTCTGCAAAGTGATAGCGAGTATTGGTTGTGCAAAATACGTTTTCTTTATAATTACAATTTACTTTTTTTTAAATTTTAATTTGATCGATGTTTATGGTTAGTTCAAAAATGGCTCTGAGCACTATGGGACTCAACATCTGTGGTCATAAGTCCCCTAGAACTTAGAACTACTTAAACCTAACTAACCTAAGGACATCACACACATCCATGCCTGAGGCAGGATTCGAACCTGCGACCGTAGCAGTCGCGCGGTTCCTGACTGAGCGCCTAGAACCGCAAGACCACCGCGGCCGGCGGTTAGTTAAATATTTAGGGAAACATGAGTGATGTAAATGCAGACAATGTTAATGAAAGAAGGGAGGAGGACGTAGATCAGAATATCAATAAGAGTCACAGTAGTACAGAGAGAGGACAAGACAGTAGAGGTTTCCCATGATTTCCCTAAATCCCTTCAGGTAAATGCTGGGATAATTCCTTTGAAAGGGCATGCCTGACTTCCTTTCCCATCCTTCCCTAATGCATTGGGACCTATGATCTCGCTGTTCAGTCTCCTCCCCCAAATCAACTAACCAACCAAGGCAGTAGATCCAAAGTGAGTAGTGTCTGTACACCTGTACTTAGCTTTGAGGACAGAGATGGCACGAATATAGTAGTAGCAGTAGTTTGTTTGACAGATTAGCGAGTTAAATAAGAAAAACCTCAAAAAATAGACAGGCTTGACAAGCTGAAAAATGATGACAAGAAGCAAGGAGAAACTGTGAAGGTAGTAAAAAGAGTTGACTAAAACTAAAATCAAAGGAAGGCGAACAGCAGAAAAAAAACAAAAAACTCAAGAATAATATGGTTGTTTAAAGGAAGTTTTTAGAAATGACCATCACAAGGTCATTAATAGGATTAAGGGATTGGAGATTGGGACACAAAGTTTAGAAAAAAGCCTGATCATGAAATTTAAAGTAATGATCAAAGTTTCAAGATACAACATCCAATAGTAAAAAATGAAGCACAAATTATAAATAAGAAATTAAAAGTGATTTTTATGTATGTGTTACCAATATTCCAAATGTAAAGTCAAAAGTAGATGAGCTTGAATAGAGCATTGTAGCTAGATATTTTTATAGTGATAGCAACGGTATTTGGAGTAACATTAATATCAAATATTTTCCAAATGATAATAAAACTCACCCTGTAGATTTAATTTGTCAATGCACAGATAATTTTTCCACCAACATGTAAGCTAAACTGAAAATGAAATTGGCAAAAACAAAAGTTTAGACAGTGTGGCACTATCATATGCAGACCAGATTATTAATTCGGGTATGAGTTTTGTAACAGGAGGAATAATCACTGGAAATAGGTATAGGGATGAAGAGAGAGGCCATGAACAATGAAATAGGCCATGGGGAAATGATAATGATAGGAATATTGGTAATAGGAATTTTGAAAATGGAAGAAGTCAGAGAAACTAAGATTTGCCTCACGGGCAGCCCGTCTCTTTGAGGCAAGTAATGATAGACACCAAAATCATGCTAACAGTAATTTTAGAAGAGAGAGATGCTACTATTGTGGTACAAATCATTCTGCAGACGCCAGGAGATCTCATGCAATGAATGGAATATAATGTACTAAAGAATTTTTAGAGGGTATCCTAGGAGGAACAAAAGAAGAAGAGAACAGCGAGAAAAAGCGCGAACTAGATCTTTGTAGTGATATTTTGACAAATTTGTTTGATGAATCATGTAATTTTAATGAAGTTGTGCTTAGCATTAATAATAGTGTGAATTATGGTAAGCGTAGTATTGTGATATTTACAAATAATTCTGACGCAGGAGTATTCGATGAACCTGTTGATACTGAGGTCGAATGTGTAGGGGCAACGAAACATGTACTTTGTGGGAATGAAGAGAAACTAAGGGGTTCTTTAAATGTTGGTGCTATGAATAATGGTTTGAGTACTGATAATATAATGCTCTAAGCGATGATTTTGATAGGATTACCAAAGTTTGGATGCTACTGATGATGAGTATCTAGATAAAAATGATGTACTTCTTGATGAATTTTGTGGCCAAATTGATAGAGATCTTTTCTGATGATATCAGTGATGCTTTGCTATGTGATGTGTTACATGGAATGGTTTATGTGGAGGTATAAAGCGTGCAGTTCATTGTAGAATGAAGTTAGTAGTGTTAGTGTAGGTTTAGATGATGAGACTAAATGATAATTTGCTTTTTCCAGTCGATGCCAGTGAGATTGTGACCACTAGTTTTGATGAAAGTAAGAGAAATGATTTGACTAATAACGATATATTAAAAGTAGCTTTAATTATTAGAATAATGTTGGCCATTGTAATAAAATATTTGAAACTTCAAGGGAAATTTGCTAAAATATGCACCCTGGTAGTGAAATTTTATTTTAATGAAAAACCACCTTATCATAATGTAGTTTGGGAAAGTTTGCAGTCTATAGAGAGTAATGAAGTTTCAGAGGTAGAGAAAGGAATGAGTTTAGAGAAACTGAGGAAGACTTATTATTTGAAAATGAAAACGAAAGAAGAATGTGGTGAACTGGGAAGCCTCTGTATTTCTGTCCAAATTAATATTTGGAGAAATAACTGTCTTCTGGACACTGATAGTCTCATTACTGTAATGTCAAGGAAGTTAAGATATAGGATAAGGAACAATGAAACTTTTACTGAATTTCCTCTATCAGGTGTTAGGAAAGAGTAGCAAGTTAACCACTAGATAAGTTTTGGTAGAATTTCAAATTAATTATGTTAGTTTTAATCATAGATGCTTAGTAACTGAAGAACTGAATGAAATTCTAATACATTTTATAGATTGGACAGTTAAAGCAGAGGCCAATTCTAGTTGAGGGGGTATGAAAATAACATTTACTGAACTAAAAAGTGGGATCTCTGGAAAAACAAGTATAATAATATTAAACAGTAGCCAAAGTAATCAGATTGGCGGGGATGGAAGAGTTTGGAGAAATAAATTATTTTGAGGAAGGTAGATGAAGTTTGTAATGATGAAATAAATAATAACTTGTGTAATGAATTAGTAGCTAAAAATTATAAGAGGAAGAAACTTTAAGCACAGAAAACGGAGAGGAACTAGAAAATTTGGTATGGTTAAGCGAGGAAGAGAAAAGGTTATCAGTATAGACAAATTGAAACCTTATGATTCATTCTTATTATGCCCCATACCATATCAATATATAAAAAAAGGAAGTAGAAAGAGAATTTCAAAAAATGGAAAAGTAGAAAATAATAGAGAGAATTATAAGTCAGTACAAAAACCGTATTGTGGTGGTATCTAAGCACGATGGACATGTCTGCTTGTGTCTGTGTATGTGCGGATGGATATGTGTGTGTGTGCGAGTGTATACCTGTCCTCTTTTCCCCCTAAGGTAAGTCTTTCCACTCCCGGGATTGGAATGACTCTTTACCCTCTCCCTTAAAACCCACATCCTTTCGTCTTTCCCTCTCCTTCCCTCTTTCTGATGAAGCAACTGTTGGTTGCGAAAGCTTGAATTTTGTGTGTATGTTTGTGTTTGTTTGTGTGTCTATCGACCTGCCAGCACTTTCGTTTGGTATGTCACATCATCTTTGTTTATATATATATATATATATATATATATATATATATATATATATATATATATATATATATATAAATTTTAATTGTCTCACAACAAATCTACATTTTCATGTTTTAGTATCACTTCCCTCAAGGAATCTATAAGCTCTTCCCAAGTATATATATATATATATATATATATATATATATATATATATATAATATATATATACACTTGGGAAGAGCTTATAGATTCCTTGAGGGAAGTGATACTAAAACATGAAAAATGTAGATTTGTTGTGAGACAATTAAAATTTCATGGACACACCTTTAGTGAAGAGGGAATTTTGCCTGATCAAGAAAAAATCGAAGCAAAATTTCCACGCCCTAGGTATAAAAAGGAATTAAAGTCATTTGTGGATTAGTAAGATTTTATAGAAAATATATTAGAACCCAAGCATTAAATGCACCCTGTTTGAATGATGTTTTAAAAAAATAGTACTGTTTGGGAGTGGAATGATGAATGTCATCTAACTTCTGATGAAATTAAGAAATAGTTGTGTGATGGCAAGATTCTTCACAGACCACATTTATATCTATTTTTTTTGTTTAATGACACATGTAATGGTACAGGATTACATGTGATTCCATTTCAAGAAAAAGAAGTTAATGGAGTATTAGAGCATCATTCAGCTGCATTCACTAGTAGAACATTGCAAAAACATGAACAGAGTTATATGGTTACAGAAAAGGAACTTATAGCAATAGTTTGGTGATTTAAGAAATTTAGGACTTATATGCTGAGCATGCTGGAGATGAGAATGAATGTCTGGGAAAAAATCAAAATTATGTACCTGAAAGGAGTAAAGGATAAAACGGAAATTAGGAGAATTTGTAATCAGTTCACAGGGAATTTAAACCAAAATCATCATTCGAAATTTATAAAAGCGTATTTGGGAAGGAAGAAGTATGAAAACTGCAAGTATACTACCAAATTTATAAGGGTATTTCTGTTTTTTAGACACAGTCTCGACAGTGAAAGGTAGAAAGTTTGTTGGCCAGACCAATATATTGGCACACTTGTAAATATACTCATGAAAGTTTTTGAAATTGTGGTTCATAGAAATGTACTTACAAATATCAGGAAAACATATATATTCACATCATTGCCAGAAGAGTCAGAAAGTTTATTGCTAATTATACTAGATGCCAAAGGGCAAAGGGTACCAACAAAATGAGTAGAGGCCAACAGCAAAGTGTAATAACCAATTAACAAATATATTTAGTAGGCACTGATTTGCTTGGCAAATTGCCAAAAACTAATGGCTGTGTCCAATAGATATTTGTCATGGTAGATTTGTTTTCTGAACTTTAACTTTTCAAGAAAGCAACCAGCATGAAAAATCATTTCTAAACTCACAAAGGACTATTGACACACAGTAGACAAAGCAGATACATGATAGGAAAATCAAACCCACATAGTTTAAAAGTAGAGATCTCGTTCTAGTGAAAACATATACTAAATCCAAAGCAGTAACTTGAAACCTTACAAGCATTCTGACTGAGTTGATACTTTTTACACAATAATTTGTTTTTTTTACAATTTATTATTTTATTCAAATTGGAATATTCTTCAGTAATATTTGATCATATCTGCCCTCAGGGGGATGCATGGTCTTTATGTATTATGCATGCAGAAAATGACGGACCCTGGCCATGTGGCATTTTCTGGCATAAACACAGTTTTTGATGTCATATTTTTCTTTACACCCTTTCTGTACACACACAGCAAAACACGTACTGAAACATAACTTGCAATAAATGGTCAACATATATATTGTGTTTTGTATACACATACCTATATGAAATTTCTAATATTTATTTTGCATGTTCTGTCAGTCTGCTTGTTATACCAAAATTTATATTACTATTTAGTGTGAACTACTGGCATGCTGCTTGATTCATGTGTGTGAACTATTATTGATGTCCATTCCTTTAGACATGAGAAATCTGATTATAATTAATGCATACCCACGGAATTCCTAGTAAACTATTTGCAATGTCTGTTATTCACTTGCTTACATTTGCCTCTAAAAACCAACACCTGATGGCTCACTTATCAATACTGGAACTGGCTGAAATCTTCCCTATAAGGCTTATTGGTCACTTGCCTCTATAAAATAACATTTGTAGTTATGCTGATCAGTCTCTCAATTTATTACACATGTGGTTATATGATTTCAGTGCCAATTTTCTTATTACCCACATTATTATGAAAACTTACTCAAGGAAGCAACCTAGGTTGATTAGATCTACATATGTCAACATGGAATTGCCTGAAATAGTCTATGCTTGTGGCATTTTGTAACACCACTCTGTTAATTACACACTTAGTTACATAATCTGCATTTGTTGTGATGCTTAGATATTTACTTGAATAATATAAATTCGCACCTTCATGGAGTACCCTTTACCTACATGAATATATGATTAAAATTTTGCTTTCCTTATTACATGCTTGAATAATTCAGTCTCTAATGACAATTAAAATATCTCAAGCTATAATAATCATAGTTATGTCTGCATGGTTCCGCGTATCACATCACGTAACTCTTAGAACAAAATTTCTTCTTTTAGTTAAGCAATCATGTCTTCAGATTTACAAAGCACGTAGCACATAGCATAGTGTAAGTAAAATCTCATACCTTCAGGCTATCGTTGCTCTCAGCTTCACTATTATTAAACGTTTGTAGTTGATTGTAGTAATAAAATATGTAAATCATCATAGTTTCTATTTCGACTATCAACAGCTGTCTAGACATTAGGTCAACACAATGTGTAAGGCACAATATTTCAGTGTATATACTGGTTTAATTCGATGAGAAACTGGCACAACATATAAAGCAATAACATACTTAATTCTCCCAGAATTGCAATCGGAATTATGTATATATTTACATATGTATGCATCTATGATACTTGTATGGTAATATGTAAAAGCAAAACATGAATGTTCATCAGTTCAAGGATGTAATAAAGGAAGCATATATATATATATATATATATATATATATATATATATATATATATATATATATATATATATATATATATAGAGGGTGAGTCACCTAACATTACCGCTGGATATATTTCGTAAACCACATCAAATACTGACGAATCGATTCCACAGACCGGACGTGAGGAGAGGGGCTAGTGTAACTGGTTAATACAAACCAGAAAAAATGCACGTAAGTATGTTTTTTAACAAAAACCTACGTTTTTTTTAAATGGAACCCCATTAGTTTTGTTAGCTCATCTGAACATATAAGCAGATACGTAATCAGTGCCGTTTGTTGCATTGTAAAATGTTAATTACATCCGGAGATATTGTAACCTAAAGTTAATTCTGGGATGTGCAGGTGCACCATCATGCTGATACCACATACGTCGACGCGTTTCCAGTGGGACATTCCGCAATTAACACTAAGCTGACCCTTGACAGGATGTTCGACGGGCGTTTCATAGAACATGGAGGACGTATAAATTGGCCAGCCCGTTCTCCTGATCTTACACCTCTGGACTTCTTTTTGTGGGGTACGTTAAAGGAGAATGTGTACCGTGATGTGCCTACAACCCCAGAGGATATGAAACAACGTATTGTGGCAGCCTGCGGCGACATTACACCAGATGTACTGCGGCGTGTACGACATTCATTACGCCAGAGATTGCAATTGTGTGCAGCAAATGATGGCCACCACATTGAATATCTATTGCCCTGACATGTCGGGACACACTCTATTCCACTCTGTAATTGAAAACGGAAACCACGTGTGTACGTGTACCTCACCCCTAATGGTAATGTACATGTGTGTCAGTGAAAAAGACCACTAAAAAGGTGTTAGCATGTGGACGTAATGTGCTGTTCCAGTCTCTTCTGTACCTAAGGTCCATCACCGTTCCCTTTGGATCCCTACGTAATTCGGTGCTCTCCGATATACACGATCGAACAGCGGAGGAGTGGTACTCAAGCGTCAACTTTAAGTTACAATATCTCCGGATGTAATTAACATTTTACAATGCAACAAACGGCACTGATTACGTATTTGTTTATATGTTCAGATGTGCTAGCAAAACTAACGTGGTTCCATTTTAAAAAAACGTAGGTTTGTGTTAAAAAACATACTTCCGTGCATTTTTGTATGGTTTGTATTAAACAATTACACTAGCCCCTCTCCTCACGTTCAGTCTGTGGAATCGTTTCGTCAGTATTTGATGTGGTTTACGAAATATTCCCAGCGGTAACGTTAGGTGACTCACCCTATATATATATATATATATATATATATATATATATATATATATATATATATATATATATATATATCACAATGTTACCAGTTCCAAATGCAGAACTAAATATCTACATACTTTAACAGGTAAGTTTTTATTGTTAGATTCTACTATTTATTTAATGAAAACTGATGTTTTTGCATAGTCAAAGCCCTTTTTCTTAAAAAAACAATGAAGCAAATTTTTCCTGTCAATGGAAAAATTCAAAGCTATCCCTACTTCTGTCTTTATGACCATTATTTTTGGTCATAAACGCCTCAAGTCAAATGAAATTTTACTTCTTTCAGTATAGTACTTACATCATAGTCACTATTTCAATCAGCACAGACACAAAACGCTTAAGTTTTTCTTTTTCCACTTAGTGTTTCCACACTCTCTTAATGCAATAGAAATTGTAGAGGTGCAATGACATGTCTTAGTGAAGTTTGTATTAAGCAACAAAATATCATCAAAATTACACTTCACAATATATCTACATCTCAGATGTGCAATCTTAACCTTAAGTAATCCAACTTCCACAAGTAAATGTAAAGTTTGTTAAAAGCGTGTGTGCAAATTATGATGCAACTCTTCTATGTAATATTTTCATTCTTTGCTCACAATTGTGTAAAGTTGCTAAATACGAATCTTTTCCCATGCATCATAACAAATTTTTCACTGCAGAATAGCAAGTCATTTCTTATCAGATTCTATATGTCTGTATAGCAAATCATGAACGAATATCTTTGTATCTGTTATAATCCTTCAATCTGTCAGGACAATAAAAATGTCTCAAGCTATAATAATAATCATACAGAGGGTGTTACAAAAAGGTACGGCCAAACTTTCAGGAAACATTCCTCACACACAAATAAAGAGACCGGAAACACTTAATTTCCATGTTAGAGCTCATTTTAGTTTGTGCTTCCACCTACACTCAATGGAGCACGTTATCATGATTTCATACAGGATACTCTACCTGTGCTGCTAGAACATGTGCTTTACAAGTACGACACAACATGTGATTCATGCACGATAGAGCTCCTGCACATTTCAGTCGAAGTTTTCGTACACTTCTCAACAACAGATTTGGTGAGCGATGGATTGGTAGAGGCGGACCAATTACATGGCTTCCACGCTCTCCTGACCTCAACCCTCTTGACTTTCATTTATGGGGGCATTTGAAAGCTCTTGTCTACGCAACCCCAGTACCTAATGTAGAGACTCTTCGTGCTCATATTGTGGAAGGCTGTGATACAATACGCCATTCTCCAGGGCTGCATCAGCGCATCAGGGATTCCATGCGACGGAGGGTGGATGCATGTATCCTCGCTAACGGAGGACATTTTGAACATTTCCTGTACATGGAATGTAAGTGTTTCCGGACACATGTCCACATAACATATTTTCTTTCTTTGTGTGTGAGGAATGTTTCCTGAAAGTTTGGCCATACCTTTTTGTAACACCCTGTATACCTCAAACAATGGAAAATCCAGGGTGGAATGTAACAATGTTACAAAAGGAAAGTTGGTACTCACCATAAAGCAGAGATGCTGAGTTGCGATAGGCACAGGAAAAAGATTCACACAATTATCACCAATAGACACACATACACATATGCACACACATACACACTCTTGCAAATGCAACTTCCACACATATCTGCAGTCTCAGACAGCTGAAACCACTCCTGAATCTTTCTGTTGTGCCTATCATGACTCAAGCATCTCTGCTATATGGTGAGTAGTAACTTTCCTTCTTTAACATTGTTAATCATATATATATATGTGTGTGTGTGTGTGTGTGTGTGTGTGTGTGTGTGTGCGTGCGTGTGCGCGTGTGTGTGTGTGTGTGTGTGTGTGTGTGTGTGTGTGTGTGTGAGCTAGTTTCTTTTTCGTTTTTGAACTATATTTTGGACATGAGAAAATATGCTTCATAAATGTGTAAACTAATGATTTAAGCAGTTCATTAGCAAGGAACTTGAATTTGATATAAAAGGACTAATGATTTCTTAAGTTGCATTTCACTTAGGATAGCTAAATATTGCTATTACCTTGCGCTGCTGCGTAATTTTTGCCAAAATGTAGATGGAGAGTAAATGACTTAAAGTAGGATCACTATGCCACCTCTCGAGAAAATAAAAGTATGAAATGAAAACTAAAGAATTGTGAGTAAAACACGTGAATATGTTATAAATGATCAGTGACTAAAGCTGAGCTTAGAATTTTTGCCTCCTACCTCCTCAGACTCAAAAGATGAAAAGAAAACAGTAATACATTCTTTAACTGTAGAAACTGAGCTGCTTCTTACACCAATATGTGAATGTTAATTACTTGTGTTGTAATATTTAAACTACATTACCATAAATAATATTCTTCTTACTTATTTCCACATCGAAATGTCGTCACCTAAGCTGCAGTGATAAGTTTAGAAGTGAGTAGGTAATATTCATTTTGTAAAACTTATTACCGCTTGTTTATAGGTGTATTGCATTACTGTCTGTAATCACTACCAATAATCATACATTATTATTTACTTTGTTTTAAATGTTATATCTATTTATTTCAATTTTGTATGCTATTGGTACATTCAAATTGTAAAAGCTTGGTTAAAAGTTCTTGAAACACTGAGATATATACCTTATCGCCAGAATTAGTTAAGAATAATACAACAGATGTAATGCAATAATGTTTTTCATACCCATGTATTTTGCAATTTTGTACCCAGTCAAAAGCATACACTCCAATTTTTCTTCAAACTGTCAGGAGTCAGAAATATTTATGCCAGTGGTATTCTGATTATACAAATTCGTGTTGTCATTTTCGCTTGTAACTTATAAAAATGTAAAACTGTGCCTACCTGCTGTTACCTGAATAGGTTTCAAAAGTTTTGTCCACCCTTCAGCTGTATAAGTCTCTTCGAGGGGAGGGGGGGGGGGGGGAGTACAGGGTGAAATATAACAGCAATTACTTTTTCCCTTCTTTTAAAGTTTGTTTACCATCAATTTTACACTCATATTAATTAACTGAAAAGCATGCCAACAGCAATCCTAAGCATAGCCAAACATGGGCAACATTAGCAATGCTATTTTGGGAACTGTTATCACAAAATAAACGTGCAAAATGTTTCTTTATGCCTCAAGTAGACACTGTAATTGGCAGGAATGTGTAAGACCACTCCATTACCTTAAAATGTATGTATTACTGCGACTATCACTGTGGATAACATATTTAAAACAGAAGTAATTTGAAAATAATTAAAATCAGAAAAATTCAGTCATAACCAGTATTTATGATGTGATTCTTGAGTTTCTCCCGGCGTATTTGATAATCAAACTATCCACGGGTGTGCTGCCGGTCTATAGTGTCCAACGGGCACAATATTTCGGCGATCATACATGTCGCCATCATCAGGTGAACTGACGGACTGAGGTCCTGTGAACGTACCGGCACGGAGATCTGTACGCTATGGCTGCTCAGAGGGAACTGGGTTCGGTCGCGGTGGCGGCCGAGTTTATCTCACAGGAATTAGTCAAACTACATTTGCAACTGGCTAGTAAGTTCACTTCTTTTTCCTGGGATTGGATTGATGGTGTCACCTGGGTGTCAGCTGATTCCGCCCATAAGAAGGCTACGGGACGTCAAACAGCTAAGTTCTCACGTCTCCCTGACAAACCATCGCTGCAGGTTCCGTGCAGGACTGTCATCAATTTGAGTGGCATGATGTTGAGTGATGCTGCAGTCTCGGTTTTGCAGAAAGGTCTCAACTTCGCTCCCACCCCCAAGTTCACTCCGGTCGCAGAAATTGTTAGTGCTGTTGAACAGGTTGCAGCTCGACTTCTGACAGAGTCAGCCAAGGAAATACGTCGTGAAACTTGTCGTGCGTTGACGAAATCCAAGCCGATGAAGTCAAATATCAGCAGTAAAGAGAGGGCGGCCATTCGTGATCTGAGGGAGCGCTCTGAAATTGTTGTCTTACCGACTGACAAAGGCAATGTTACAGTTGTTGTCTCCCATAAGGACTACACTGATAAGATGCAGAGCCTGCTAAATGATGATTCCTACCGGAAGATCAGCGTTGACCCTACAAAGAAGGTGGAGAACAAGACTAGGGCGCTTCTCAAGGACGCAGATTTACCGGAGGGTGACGCTAAGAAATTGTTACCCCAAGGTCCGGTACCGCCTAGACTATATGGACTCCCGAAGGTTCACAAAGAGGGGGTACCATTACGCCCCATTGTCAGCAACATCAGGGCACCTACATATTTGTTGGCCAAATACCTGACGGGAATATTAAGTCCTTATCTGTGTAAATGCCCTCATCACATCCGTAATTCCGTGGATTTTGTTAAACGCCTTGATAGCTTCAGGTTGGATGAGTCAGATATCATGGTGAGTTTTGACGTCGTTTCCTTGTTTACGAGGGTACCCCTGCGAGAGTCACTAGAATTGATTAGTCAGAAGTTTGACGAGAAAACCACTGAACTTTTTAGGCATGTCTTGACTTCCACGTATTTTCTTTTTAATGGAGAATACTACGAACAAACGGAGGGAGTCGCCATGGGTAGCCCACTCTCACCGGTGGTAGCGAATTTGTACATGGAGAACTTCGATGAGGAAGCCCTGTCGTCATCCGTATGCAAACCTACTTGCTTTTTCCTTACACATCTAAACTCCATACACCCCAACATCAAATTCACTATGGACACTGAAACGGAGGGTAAATTACCTTTCCTTGACGTCTTGGTCAAGAGAAGGGCTGACGGCACCCTAGGTCATGGGGTGTATCGGAAGACAACGCACACTGATCTGTATTTGCACGCAGACAGCTGCCACCACCCTTCACAGAGGAATGGGGTACTTAAAACTCTAGTACATAGGGCGCGCACTATCTCTGACGCAGAGAGTCTACCCCAGGAATTGGAACATCTGAGAACTGTATTTCGAAAAAATGGGTACTCAGAGTGGCAGATTCAACGTGGTCTCCGCCCAACCACTGCAGCACAACCTGTTGAGATGGATGAAGTCACGAGGGAGGAGGTAGGCACTGCATTTATTCCATACACAGGCGCACTCTCGGGGAAAATCGCCCGCATTCTGAAGAAACAGCGGGTCGGAACTGTGTTTTGTCCTCCGAATAAAACTCGTGCACTGGTGGGGAGCGCCAAAGATGACCTCGGTTTGAGGAAGGCCGGCGTGTACCAGATTCCGTGTCAATGTGGCAAGTCGTATATTGGTCAGACGATGCGTACCGTCGAGGATCAATGCCGTGAACACCAGAGGCACACTCGACTGATGTATCCGAGCAAGTCGGCGGTAGCTGAACATTGTTTGTCGGAAAATCACGCTATGGAGTATGACCGCACGAGGATTCTGGTACAGACGTCGAGATACTGGGACAGCGTTGTTAAAGAGGCCATCGAAATTCGCACCAATGACGACCTCATAAACGTGACTGTGGCTATAGTCTTAGCAAGGCTTGGGAACCAGCGATTGGGCTAATCAAGAGTAAATCGAGCTAATGTATAGTTGTGACGACCACGGCGGACAGAGCCATCACACCGACGTCATCTCAGACGCCGTCGCAATCTGTTCCACCGCGCGACCGTGGCGCGGGGCGCGGACGGCGGAGGGAGCGCGCCGCGGGCGGAGGGTATGTAAATCGGCCGCCGCCGCGACCGAACCCAGTTCTCTCTGAGCAGCCATAGCGAACTGATCTCCGTGCCGGCAGGTTCACAGGAGCTCAGTCCGTCAGTTCACCTGATGATGGCGACTTGTGTGATCGCCGAAATATTGTGCCCGTTGGACACTATAGACCGGCAGCACACCCGTGGATATTTTGAGTATTTATGATATTTAGTTTAAGACTAATGTAACTTAAAAAAACAAAAAACAGAATTCAATTAAAATACAAGTGTAGCTGTGAAAATACAAAACGTATCCTGTCTGCGAGGCTCAATTTTGAAAAGACTGTTTTACTAAAATGAAGATATTTTTATTAAAGCTAGGAAACATGCGAGGAAGAATTTATTTTCTGTATTTTACGAATACTTCACTAAACTGTAATACGTATTGTTAGAATTATGTATCTGACTACTTTCATGCCGGCCGGAGTGGCCGTGCGGTTCTGGGCGCTACAGTCTGGAACCGAGCGACCGCTACGGTCGCAGGTTCGAATCCTGCCTCAGGCATGGATGTGTGTGATGTCCTTAGGTTAGTTAGGTTTAATTAGTTCTAAGTTCTAGGCGACTAATGACCTCAGAAGTTGAGTCGCATAGTGCTCAGAGCCATTTGAACTACTTTCATTCTGAGTGAGACTGCTTTCTAATGAGTGTCACATATTATGTAATTTTAATTTGTGATTTATTCAGTGTTGTTTAATGTACTGTTATTTGTCAAAATCCATTGTAATTATTTAAATTTAAGTTTTTAACAATTATATTATCTTTGGAGCCACTGTTGGACAGCAAGTTTCACTTGAAGTATCGATGCGACACATGGGGCGATCAGATAACGTGTAATCGATTCTAAATGGCGCACAAAATGACAACTTTGTACAGCAGTACTCTGTAATAAACAAAACTGTAGCTCAAAGAAATTTTCATACGAATTGATGTGGGATTACAGTTAGCTTGGCCAGTATTTGTACCTCCAGGATGTCAATTTATTCTTGTTTCCTGTAGCAGCTGCAGCAAGATCAGCTCTTAGAAACTGATGACACAGTTCAAGTATCTGATACCAGCCGAAAAACAGCTGGGGGATTCCATTGTCACGGGTGGGACAGTTGCACTACGTTTTTCAACAGTCAGATGCTGATATAACATGAAGTAAAAATAGAAATAAAGTAAAAATTGACTGGTTGCCTTACAAATAATTGTTTTACCTTCCCTTTAAATCTGAATGTCAGAAGTTTACAAATTGAGCTGTTATTCATCTTTAAAACTTTGTCACGGGTGGGACAGCAAATAGACGTAGCATTGAATAACCACCAACATTTTAGAAGAATTCTGTGATTTATGCACTTGTTTTCTTTTGAAAATATTGAATTCACATTAATAAAATAATTCTCTACATGACATAATATCAATAAATATTAGATTAGTAATACTTACTTGCAATAATTGCAATCAAAGACTGTCACGGGTGGGACAAGGAATTGTCACGGGTGGGACTCATGTGAAGTACAATCTTTTTTTTTTTATTTAAACTGATTGAATAAACTACTATGAATCAGTAGGTAACATATACTTGGAGGACACTTTAAGTTTTAATAACTTTGTAGAACATTTTTGTTGCTTATAAGTAATATAAATTTTGGTATAGTATTAGTTTACAGTTCTGAGTACTTAATTATTTCACTTGAAGAATGTACCACTTTGAAAAAATACACTTGGCCTCTCACCCACTTTCGAAAATGTCTAAATTGCCAGGAAACTCATAATATAAGGTGTCCCTAACATGTTTGACATTTGGATTCGGGAGAATAGCAAGAACTTGTTTAAACTCTATGTAGGATACATCCTCCTCGTCAGCTTTAAATACCTTTGCTGAGTCCCCAACAGATCGCATACACATAACCTGTATTTCCCCATTGTCTTCTACACTTCTCTGTGCAATTGCAGCATATCTGTATGTAGTGGATTTCTTTCTTGCAGTTTGGAACTCAACTAAAATAAATGTTCCTGGCATGATTTGTTCCACAGCTGGTTCTGAACCTGTAACTTCTTGGGAATCGGATGTCAACAGGACATCAGGATATGATTCCTCATCACTCATCTCAGAATCTGTGTAGATTATTGACTATATGTTGGGTGAAAGTGGAAAAACCTCCTCTTTCTAGGTTACAGGTATTGTAACCGTTGAAGTAATGCTTGCTGCGAATATCTTTTATTTTTTTTAACAGCTTTCCAGCGTCCATCCAGAAGGCCTCTGTTTTCATCAGTATGATCTTTTGTCAGAAGAAGAAAGTTTATTCCAGAAACAGATGATTTGGCACAGTCTTAAAAATTCCTGTGCATTGCTGATGATGACTTTTCTTTGCTTAACTTTATTCCAAACAGCCCTTTTTGTTACAGCTCCAATGCCATTCACTGCACCTTTCCCATGTGATGTTGCAAAGAAAAACCATTCTCCAGACACTCCAAAGTCTTGCACCATGTAGCAGAGGTTAGAAATGGTGAATTTGTTCTTAAATTGACCTGCGCAACGATCAGAAAAAATTCGTATCGAGGTCAAATTGGGAAGCTCTTGTTTCAGCTTACTTATTATACTCTTCAAACATGCATAAACGGAGTACTTGTTGTGGCACAGTTCATCACTCACAATTGCAAATGACTGTAGCTCTTTTTTCATCCAAACGCAAATAGTGACCACTGTAATCTGTGTATGACTCCAGTGGGCACTTTGTATCTCATCTTGTGCTAGTGCTACATAGTTTTCTGCAAAATCTATTTGCAATATCACTTCGTCATCACTAACTGATGCTTTCACAGTCTTGAAAGCTCCAGATTGCATCCTTTTGACAAAGAAGTGCTCTTTGAATGTTTTTAGTTGAGACTGAAGTTCAGAGAGAGCTTCACAAAGTGTTCCACTGGTAGTAGTCTGTTTAGGGTGACACTCATGTTCGGTCCATTTTCTCCAAGATATTATGTCACACAAATCAAACTTTCCATCTATTAATGTGTGTAAATTCATACATCACAGCAAACAAGATTCATAAGGTGAGTGTGAGTAGCAGGGAAAATAGCTATTTCTTTGTGAATGGCTTCAATGATGAAGTTGAAGTTAGCATGATATCTGCACACACATACATTGTGAGGCATTTGAGACGTTAGAACAACATTTTTAGGCCGCAACTCGTAGAATTTTGAAATCTTGATATCAATATCTGGATTGCCTTGCTTAAAAAGAAAAAATGCTTCCTTAACTGTCATATTCATCTGACGTTTCTGCAAGCTAACTCTTTTCCCAGTTTCATGGTCTACAATAGATTTTACATCCTTTATGCCAGGTGTCTGCCTGCTGATTCCATCATTTGTGAAAAAATTTTGTATTTTGAGCAGATTATCACCTGTAAGTTTACGAGATGTCTTCTTCACTACTGGGAAAATCTGGTTTACTACCTTTTTAGGTAAGCTTTCACTTACAAGCTTTTTTATTACTGCTGATTTTTTTGAGGGGCTTGAAGGAAGCACCTTCTTTACCCGAGAAACAGCTTTGCCAAGGGACTGAGGACATTTATATGATCCTAACTGGGAAATACAGGTCTCAGACTGATCTTCAATTAATACGGATTTTAGTTTAAGTCTGTACTTCCTTTTTCTTTCAGCTTCCTTCTTTCGACATTCCAATAAAGATTTTTCACTGGAGGATACCTTCATCTTCATATTTTCCCTTCTTCTTTTATCCCGCTCTCTTTCTTTTTCTTTATGGACATTGTACTTGCTGGTATCTTTCTTCAGTTTTTCTCGAAGTTTTCTCATACGCTCTGCTGATGTTGTTTTCCCCATTTTCTGAATAAACAGTAAGTTTTTATTTAGTGTAAACCATCAAAGCACTTGTTATATCAACCAATTTAACTTAACAATAACAAGAAGTGTTAAATGGTTTAGATTTGAGTAACATCCAAAAATCTGTCACGGGTGGGACACAATTTCTTTTAACATTTATAGATGATCATTTACAACTTAGAAGCTCCCTTATGGTTCATTGGATGTTTTTATTTGTTTTTCTTACTTCTAACCTAAAATATATAGAATTACTATAATTGCTGAGTTAGAAGGTAAACTTTTTCATGTTTTTTGTCACGGGTGGGACACTAAATACATAGTAACTTTTGTGAATTAGCTGCATACTTAATAACTTACCTTTCTTTAAAAACTGAAGTTTGTCAGAAAGATAAGATTCTGCTCTTGAAATTAAACAATTAAAACATCAACAATTGCTGCAACCCAAATTTAAACAGCTGCCAACACAAAAAGCAAACCTTTTGTTTTCCATCCTCATCTGTTGAATCTCCAACTTTGTTTAACTATATTTCCTCAGCTAATTATGTAATTTTTATAATTTTTTCAGGACAGTAAAATTCAACTTTTGTGGATTCAAAAAACTATAACATTGTTAAATTGGGCATTTTTTCAAAAAATAAGCCTCAGGCTCAGTTTGGCATGGAATGACGCAGCTCTCTTTTCATTTGGAAACTTCTCAGTGAACAGAATCGAAAATAGTGTAGTGCGTGGTTTATGTGAGTCAGGTGTTTCCCATATTAGAAACAATAACAATGCGGAAACAATAATTTCAGTTGATCCAAATGGTGCATAGTAAGCGAGTGATGATAGAGACTCACTTGTTGACAGTCCTGCAACCTGGATAATAAATTAATTCCTTCGCAATCATATAGCTAAACGAGGTCATGGGCACAGAAGTTGGATTGTGATTTTGGTAATTCAAGGAAGCAATATACTGACTTTCCAAGGTAGTGGAGTGAAGGATTGTAGTTGCAGAACCACAAAGGATGACGAAACGTAACAAACATTTCCAGAATGAGATTTTCACTCTGCAGCGGAGAGTGCGCTGATATGAAACTTCCTGGCAGATTAAAACTGTGTGCCCAACCGAGACTAGAACTCGGGCAGAAGTAAAGCTGTGAGGGCCAGGCATGAGTCGTGCTTCGGTAGCTGAGATGGTAGAGCACTTGCCCGCGAAAGGCAAAGGTCCCGAGTTCGAGTCTCGGTCGGGCACACAGTTTTAATCTGCCAGGAAGTTTCATAACAAACATTATTTTTAGTATACTCTCAAATAAATGGTTGTGTATTTTGTGTCCCATATTTATTGTATAATGGATCGCAGTTTGTAAAACCTAGTGAGGAACTTAATGATTGGAAAAACGATCAGTTCCAATAAACTACCCATCAAAATTCAGCTTAACATAGGAAAAGTGTGTTAACTTTAAAATTGGAGGACAAAACACAGGGAGAAGAAATAAGAAATAACCTCTCAGCTTGAGATGAAGTAAAATATTGGAGGGACGTGTTAAAACGAGTTTTGCTGTGCTCAAAACCTTTTCCATACAAGACCTATCTTTTGGGGGTCACAGGGTCAACATATGCGAAAATTTCGAGATGGCATTAAAAGTAACAGCAGAATTTGATCTTTTACTAACTAAACACATAGAACTTTGTACAAAAAAAGGAAAAGAGAGCACACCATATCTTCCTTTCCAAACGTGTGAAAAGTTGTGGCAGAAGGGTGATGAATTATATTGCAGATGAAGTGAAGGCGAATAAATAGTTTTTCACCATAGTAGACTCCACCTCCTGTGGTACACACGTGGATCAGCTATCAGTTTCTGTAGGATACCGGTATTTATCCAAAGTCAGATTTTCTGTTGAAAGGTTTATCAGTTTTGTTCCAAATTCGTTGTACAAATCATAAGAATTAGCTGATTCCTTAATAAATTCCCTTAGTAATCGTGATTTTGACATTCACTTATGCAGAGGTCAGTCATTTGACAATGGAAACAATATGGCTGGTACTTACTCAGATCTCCAAGCTAGATTTGAAAAAAATCAGCCTGGTGCAGACCACACACACTTGAATATTGAGCTCATGAAGATAATTAGTTAATTCTATAATAACTCTCAATTAAGTTAACATTACACCATAAGGACGTTAATGAGAGTTTATTTCATATCATCTATTGAAGGTTTGACTCCTTTCAAAGTATTTCTCAAACAAGAAAATAGGCTATAATCTAAAAGCCGATTTCCGTGTACATTAAACGTAGGTTTGCATACAAATTTAAGACGTTTGCGTAAGGATTAAGGGAAGAACCTAGGTTGTTTTCATTACACATATGTTTAGTAGTGCCGTATGTACTTGAGGAATTAAAAATTTTAAGTTCTACCTTTTATTTCCTTTCAAAACGCGTTAAGTCCATATCGCGTGTATGTGATTTTAAGCCTAATTTTTCTGATAGAGATTTTGAGTTTTAATGTTAGTTTAAGTGCATTAAGTTTCTATATTAGTAATATACTCGTTCCATATAACTTCAGCGACTTTTGTGATCTGTAATTAATAGAACATTATTATTATTGCTTAGATAAATTTTGTAGAAATATTGTAAACAAACATGAGTGAGAAGTGTTTGAGCTGCCATAAAAAAAGGTAGTTCTGGGTTATATGCAGCTGTTGTGACAGATGGTTACATTAAGGGGAATGTAGTTGCGTGGAAAATGTGGAAGTAAATGGGTCTCTTCCATGGTATTGCAGATTATGTTCAAGGGACAGGAAAAAACTTGAACAGGAAGAGAATATTAGAGCCCTTATGGATGAACTGGCTTGTGCTAGGGAAGAACTGATGATGTTAATGGGGGAGGAGGGTGAAAACGAGTGAGATGTGGTAGCAATGGTCAGGAACCACAGAGAGAGAACACTATCTGACAGTTTCATAATTGACACAAACAACAGATTTGCCTTGCTACCACAGTTAACTAAGGAAGAGGCTCTGGCAGATGTAGGTGTAGTGAGCACTGAACACACTTTCACCAGGAAACCAACTGTTTAAAAAAAAGTAGAAAGTAGGAGGAAAGTTCTGTTGTTAAGTAGTAGCCATAGAAGAGGTGTGGGCCAGATCTTGCAGGAAAAATTAGGTGACAGGTACTAGGTCACAAGTGTTTTCAAGCCCAGTGCTTGTCTTAGCAGAGTGATATAGTATCATTGTGCAAGGATTTTACAAAGCAGGATCATGCTGTGGTAGTGTGCGGAATGGGAAACAGTATTTTCAGAGATCAGGGCTTCAGTATTGAGTGTGACCTGGCAAAAATAGCATCTGCAATGAACCAAACAAATGTTGGCTTGGTTCCTGCTGTCATGTGGTATGATCGGCTCAAATTGAACAGTTCTGTCAGGAGGGTCGATATGTAGCTAGATCAGCTGCTTTGGGTGGCTACTTTGTCAGGCGTAGGTTTGGTCCCTGTTGATGGTATTGGTAGGTGGGACTTCAAAAGACATGAAGTGAAAGGTAAACTGTCTGGGATTACAGCAATGAAACTCATGGAAGTACCTCTTTTTTAAGCTAAGATTAGTGTCCAGTCATCCAACATTGATTTAATGAAGCTTAATGAGTAGCTCAGACAGGCAGGTACTAGAGATATTAAAATATCTCATGATTCTCATAACAGTACAGCGAAAAATGATGTTAGTATGTCACAAGATTCTCATAAAAACAGAGCGAAAAATAAAATTAGTATGTTGCACCAGAATGTCAGGGGATTAAAAAACAAAGTTGACGAGCTTCTTGTTTGTTTAGAAGATTTAGAAACTGAGGGTGGAATAGATGTAAATGCCTGTCTGAACACCACATAGTCACAGATATGGAGAAGGTAAATGTAGGTGGATATAAGCTTTCAGCAAGTGTAAGTAGAGACACTATGGAAAGAGGAGGATTTGCCATATACAGGGTGTTTCAGAAGTGATGGTCAGTATTCAGGGATATGACAGGAGTCATCATTCGAGACTAAAAGTCAGGTAAACATTGGCTCTAAAATGCATACCTTAAGAGCTATGAGCAATTCTTGATCTTCGATATTGTGACACAGATCTCTTCTGCTGCAAGCGCTTTGCTTTCCATATTTTGGGAGGTGGTAGTATGGACCAAAATAAGAAAAAACTGTCCAGTAAAGATATGCTGTAAAATGCATACCTTAAAAGTTATGAGCACTTGTTCGTTAGAAGAGCTGTATTTCAAAGTAGCAAAGATGAACAAGTGCTCATATCTCTGAAGGTATGCATTTTAAAGCACATGTTTACTTGACATATTTTTCTTGTTTTGGTCCATACTACCACTTCCCAAAATATGGAAACCAGTGAGCTTGTAGTAGAAGTGATTTGTTTCACAGTATCGAAGATCAAGAAATACTCATAGCTCTTAAAGTATGCGTTTTAGAGCCCATGTTCACTTGACATTTTTGTTTCGAATGGTCATTCCTATCACATCCCTAAATATTGACCATCACTTCTGAAACACCCTGTATCTTAAAATCTGCCATAATGTGAAAAATTTAGAAACCAAAAGAAATTGTATAGGGTAACATATAGAATATAGAAGAAAGTGTATGTGAACTTAAATTAAATAACGGTATTTTTATAATTGTTGCTGTGTATAGGTCGACAATGGGAAATTTTCAGCTATTTTTGAAAAACTTAGATTCTTTGTTGTGCTATATGTCAGACAGAGGGAAACAAATTATTGTTTATGGGAATGTCAGTGTCGATTTTCTGAAAGAGTCTGATAGAAAGCTTGACCTTGAAGTATTACTCGGTTCTTTTCAATTTGACATCAGTTATTGATTTTCCTACTAGGGTAGTACAGGAAAAAAGCAGACTTATAGATCATGTTTTTATAGATAGACCAAGATGAATTTAATCAAATAAAAACTTTTCCTTTTAAGAATAGTCTGTCTGATCATGATGCACAGCTAGTTACATTTTATGACATAGCTCCATACACTAATGCAAAACACTCCTCCAAAATAGTGCATTGATTAACGATTTAACAACTGAAAATTTTAGGGAAAGCTTGCAACAATTAGACTGGGATGAGGTGTTCAGAGAACCTGATGCTAATTTAAAATTTAACCTAGTTCATAATACCTTTTGTGAATATATTCGAAAACAGTGTACCTAAGAAAGCAGTGAAATATAATTGTAAGAAACCAACCAAAAAGCCGTGGCTTACTAAAGGGATAAGAATATCTTGTAAACATAAAAGGGAAATGTATCTTACAGCTAGAAGCTGTAATGATCCACAAACAGTGAAACATTATAAAAACTACTGCACTGTATCAAGAATAGTTATTAAAAAGTCCAGAAGTATATGTATTATTTCTGGGATTAAAGCAATTTGGAATATTGTTAAAAGGGAAACAGGGCAACAGCACAGGAAGAGTATATCTCTATCACTCTCAATGAAAATTTCTTAACAAAAAGTCAGAGGTAGAAAAGAATTTTAATAATCATTTTCTGTTGTTGTAGAGAAAATAGGATCCAGCTATTCATTAGAAATTGTAAGCACCATGTGGAAGAGGCAATACCTATGCAGTTTGACAAAACTGAAATTCAACCTACCTCTTCTACTGAAATTAGGAAAATAAAAAATTTACTCAAAAGTAAAAGCTCACACAGAAATGATGACATTTCCAACAGTGTACTAAAATCTTGTTCCCAACAGATACTTAGGCTTCTCAGCCACATATGTAGTAGCTCACTAACACAGGGCATTTTTACAGACAGTCAGAAATATGCTATTGTTAAACCATAGCATAAAAAAGGAGTTGGTATGATGCTAACAACTACCACCCAATCTTACTTCTGACAGCTTTATAAAAATTCTTGAAAAAATAATGTGTTCAAGAGAAGCATCGCATATTTGCAACAATGAAGTACTAACAAGATGACAATTTGGTTTCTAGAAAGGATTTTCAACACAACATGCTACGTATGCTTTCACTGATCAAATAATAAATGCTTTGAATAACTGACAACACCCACTGGAATTTTTTGTGACCTCTCAAAGGCTTTTGACTTTGTGAATCATGAAATTCTTCTAGATAAGCTTAAGTGTTGTGGTGTGAGTGGGACAGAGCACAAATGGTTTAATTCATATTTAATTGAAAGAATGTAGAAAGTTCAAATGTGGAATACAGATATGGCTGCAAAAATCAGCAGAGTCCTCTAACTGGGGAGGTGTCAAGAATGGTGTCCCAGAGGCTTCAGTCTTGGGGCCCTTATTGTTCTTAATATATATTAATGACACGCCACTCTGTATTCATGAAGATGAGAAGCTAGTTCTGTTTGCTAATGATTCAAGTATAGCAACCACACCCAACAAACAAGAATCAGGTGAGGAAATTGTAAATAATGTCTTTCAGAAAACTGTTAAGTGATTCTTTGCAAATGAATTCTCACACAATTTTGAGAAGATGCTGTATATATAGTTCTGCACAGTAACTGGTATAACACCACTGATAAGTATAGACTTTGAATACAAGTCTGTTACTAGGGCGGAATATTCAAAATTTCTGGGTGTGTGTGTTGATGAGAAATTGTATTGGATGAAACACATTGATGATCTGCTGAAACAGTTAGATTCTGCTATTTGAGTTATTGCAAATTTTGGCAATAAATATATCAGTAAATTAGCCAACTATGCCTATTTTCATTCACTGCTTTCATACGGCATGGTATTTTGGCGTAATTCATCATTAAGAGAGAAAGTATTTATTGTGCAAAAGCATGTAATGAGAATAATAGCTGGAGCCCACCCAAGATCACCTTGCAGACATTTATTTAAGAAACTCAGGATATTAACAGTACATTCACAACACACATTTTAACTTACGAAATTCATCATTAATAACCCGTACCAGTTCAAAAGCGATAGCGCAGTGCATAGCTACAACACTAGAAGAAAGCATGAGCTTCACTGTTCTGAGTTAAATATGACTTTGGCACAGAAAGGGGTGAATTACGCTGCCACAAAAATCTTTGGTCATTTGTCAAATAACATTAAAAGTGTGACAGATAGCCACCCAATATTTAAAAACAAATTAAAAGGATTTCTGAATGACAGTTCCTTCCTTATATTGTGTAAATAAAACTTGTGTTAAACCGACACAGCAAGACATTACATTACATTAATATTTGCTCCATAGATCATGAAGGTGACATTTCGTAATGATGTGAAGGAAACAGAAAACCCCTCATCACGCCTGTAACTGCCCAGTTATCTTCAACATCAGCCATTTTAAACACGTATATTCTCGCGCGCACAGACTGCAAATGATCGGCACTCAGGAAATTTGTCAGACAGCTAACTAAGTTGAGACTCAGCGCGGCAGCTGTAGGGAGTGGCTGTAATTGCATTTGCCACTTACAGTCGTTCCCATCAGCCACTGCGCAGAGTGTCAACTTAGTTTGGGTGTATTATACACATGTCAATAATACATCTTCGGTTGTATAAAGCAATTCGATGATATTTTACACAGTAAATTTTTCATTTCTGCTGTAACTCTCCAAACTTGCAGAACAGGTGTACTTTTGACTTATAGCAGCACTATCCATTGAATTATTAGGTTAAGGTATTCGCACTTCTACCACCGATCCAAAACCACTACAACTTGGAAGCTGAATGTTCCATACAAATTTCTGCTGAGCAGTGCAGTTTTTGGACTGGTAGACCATTTTTTCCTCTTTCTTGATGATCAGTCATATGCACACAAGGTTCAGGTGCAGTAAACACACAATGTGAAAATTCTGTTGGTGATTTAACATCAACAATCATTAAACGTACATACTGTTCAAAAGTTCCACAGACTACGGCCGGAAACTTTAAGAAGGTGAAATTACTATATTGGACACCAAATACAACATTGATTCTGCCTGACACAACCCATTTATGGTTCCCAACGTTGAATAACTACAACTGTTTATGAAATTCATGTAATATTACATTTCAGAAATTGTGATATATTGACATCATCCCCTATAAAAATGATCGTCAGCGATGGTAAACAATATGACAGAACAGCTACATCTTACAAAAGTAATAATCTGTTCCTTATTATCCATGACGTTTTAAGACGGAAAACAATCACCAGTGCTAGACCACAGCGTATTTCAACATGAAAAACAGTCACTAGACCACAGTACGCCATGTATTTAACACCAAACAGAAGTCAACAACTCTAATGCTTGTTCCAACGAATACTTGACAAACATAATCCAAGAGTAGTTTCAAGATACGTCCATCATAGATTGAGTCTCTCCATAGTAATCCACATTCCAGAGTACAAGCTGCACAAATTCACATCAAATGAATGCTTAAAGTTACTTGACAGAGGCATATTTCCATTCTCCCATTGCTTCATATGCATGTGGAACAGCAGAAGGGGTAGGCTCGCGGCGAGATCCAAGCCTTGGAATAGTGTTACTAGCATTGACTCTTATGATGTCATAGTCCAGCTCAGACTTGTCAGGCTATTTATAACAGTGCAGAATTCTGGCATACTAGCCAAAAATTGAGATACTGACATAGATTCTATGACATCAGAATCCAAGTTATGAAATACTGGCACTGTACAAGTAAATTTACTATAATAGTTCGTATGACAACATAATCGAAGAGCTGTTACAGTATGTCCACCATAGATAGTCTCTCCATTGTGATCCATACTGAAGAGTACAAGTCCCACATATTCACATAAATTGAATGCTTAAAGTTACCTGTCAGAGCCACGTATTCCTTCTACCATTGCTCCATATGCAAGTGGAACAGAGTAAGGGATCAACTAAAAGTGATATAAGATAATATCCACAATGTGTTAAATGGTGGCCTACTACCCATAAAATATATTGGAGCAAGACAGCAACAAAGTTTTCAACACCACACCCAACACACACCATGAACTGCACTCATGCCTGTCATGCCTGTCATTTCTGATGAATTTTAAGGGTGTTTGCACAGGGAAAGTGCTATAACAGTTCATAAAGACATGTGGGTCGCTTTGGCTCAGTTGGTATATTACCATGCAGATTTTGTAGTAGTTGATTCAATAGATTCAAACAGTAGACGCTATGACGAATTCTGATTGCACTGGGTTCCAACTAACTGTAGGATACTAGCCAGCTATACCACAGCAGTCCACACACTCTTTTGGCTGGTGGCAATATAACCTTTTTAATTAATACCGATTTTTGCTGTAGATATGCCTTCGCATGATGGAAATCTGATATCAATGCAGACATAACACTAAGCTCCAACCATTCTTCCTATAAACAGAATGAGATGTGATGTCTGGACTGGCAATGAATTTGTGATTTCTCACATAAATTGTAAATGTTTTACGTTGTTCATTGGACTTCGAAGATTTCCAGCAGATTTCTGTCTGCTACTAACCTGAAGCGTCCAGGCTTCCTACCCATCAAGAATGAAGTCTGTGCTATGAACTGTTAACCCGTGATTCTCATCTGACTTTCCAACATAGTAAACGACTGAGCAGGTTAACAGCATTTTATCATTGCTTCTAGAATAGGAGCTGGAGAAGTCATAGTTGACACAATCTAATATTTGTCCAACCAATGTTCAGTTACATACAGAATGTCGAAGTTAGTTCAAGATTCACTAAATCAAATGCAGAACTTATTTTCCAGAGACTAAACATTTTGATGTAGTACTTGTAGATTTGCTGATAACACAATGGAAAACATATTCTCAGATATCATCTTATCATCAATTCTAATTGTTCCAGATGGAACATTTACTCTAAAATATGTTCTTACTTTTATTTTGATATCCAAGTCACCAGAAGATTTTGTAGTAGACAACACAACATTTTTGTCATTTCTCCCGTGTTTGATGTAGAAGTATTCCATGTAATTCTTTGTCAACATTTTATGTTATGATTTTTTTCCAACATCATCCAAATGAAGACCATGTGTAGTGTGAGATGGTCAACCTACGTCACTGACATCCAGTACATGCACATTTGAAAACTGTTTACGTGTATTGGAATACTGTTCATTTACAGGCACTAACCTCTTTGTTCACACATGACTAAAACAGTAAGCTGTATGTGTGTGTGTGTGTGTGTGTATCTATATATACAAAACATTTGTATGTCCCAGGTAACCCAAGCTCTCCTTTAGTTCTTGGCAGATTACTGATGTTTCATTCTGGTACTCATGGTTTGAGCTGCCAATGAGGAAAATGAAATCCTTCAACAGCTGCTTACCGATTTCTTCTGAATGAACATGCTTTTCTATTTGAGATAAGGATGCCTCAGGCTTGATGAGATCTGTTGCCTCTCAGTTACTGGCACTTCATTAATGCGAGAAGTGATCTCATGGCTGTGACTGTCTCTGAGAATCATGAGCTTCCTCTGGCAGTTACAGTCCAAATCATGTTGCTGGATATTTTGAGAAACAGAAACAGCACTATGCAAAATTTGAATACTCTTACGTTGACGTTTTGAAGCGTTAGTTTTCTGAGAAAGGTTACTGCAGCAAGCATTATTTGAGTATATTGAATATGAATGACAAAATACGTTTGTCGCTATGCCACTGACCACTTAATAACTTTTCATTAATAAAGTATTTATGGATTTATTTAATATATATATATATATATATATATATATATATATATATATATTTTTTACACTTTATTTATTTATAAGTGAACATGGAGACATATACTACAATGTTAACTCCTCATATGACACAGCAAAATATTTGTATGGGGAGAATAATTTCACCACACCATTGGCTGACAGCGTCATTGCAATTCCTGGCAACATGAAGCAGTAACCAAGCTTTACAATTTTCGAAAACAGTGTGCAAATGAGCACTGATCGAAATAATACTTGACTCATGTGAATCTACATACACTGTTGTGAAGAATGATTTCAGGAAGACAAAGTATCATAATTATGTAGCATATTAATTGTGACACATTACAGACCATATACTAACATTTTAGACACTTTTTAACTTCATAGATTCTAATAAAAGATTTATCTTTTACTTCGTTACTGAGGATAAGGGGATTTTGAATTCCCTGCATGAAGTGTACTAGCAACCTGTTAGAAACTTTTCACCAGAAAAAACTTCATTCTGAATTCTAGACAGGGATTTGCAGTCTACAGGCAAAGCTTCACTTTTTGTATCGAGATAGTGAATTATACAGTTTGCCTTTAATTCGCTCTTTTTATGAACCACATGTTCCATTGCGGAGTAAATGAATGGGCACACAAGCATATGTCCCAGAAGACACTGCTGTAAGACCAATTGATTTTTATTTGGTCCTGTTAAATTTCATTCTGTACAAAGATTATATTATAATCTAGGAAAAGTTAGAGGGTACGATATTGCATGGAGAAAAACAAAAAAAACACTGTAAAAAATACACATACAAGATATATAATATTACATGTGAGGTCTCAAGAAAAACAACAGTCTTTAACTGCGCGATCGCTGTGGTCGCAGTTTCAAATCCTGCCTCGGGCATGGATGTGTGTGATGTCCTTAGGTTAGTTAGGTTTAATAGTTCTAGGGGACTGATGACATCAGATGTTAGGTCCCATAGTGCTCAGAGCCATTTGAACCATTTTTTTTGAAAAACAACAATATTGTAGATAATATTCATTCAAGCTATACAATATTACATACATTAGCATACAGTATTACAACATCATTTATAAAATAATGCATCATTTACAAAAATTACAGCTCTAAATATTCAGTTTAATTATATACAGTATTGTTTAGGAGGAACTGTTTCTCCTCATGAATACATTAGGGCTGTCAATGTCCTTTTTTATTGTCAGTGGGAGCTTATTATAAGTTATTTCGTATTGGTTACCTCATTTCAGTACGATATTGAGAGTTGTTGAGTCTTTGTGGACACTTTGCTTCTGCCTTCTGTCATGACTGTGAAAATCACCATTAGTTAGAAGGGTTAGAAGAGCTTTTCTGTTGTTGATTACAAGTATCCTGTGAGTACTAATGTCCAAAGGGTCTTGAATATTATGACTAATTTATAACGCCACAGACCTACCTAACATCTCATTTTAGTAATTTAAATTTTTTCCCCTTTCGCAGAATTTCCTCAGAATTTCAAATCTCACAAGATCAGTGAGTCGAAATACACAAGATATGACAACATTATTATTTCTCTGTCAACACAGGGTGCAACAGGTAGTAGTACAAAAACATGCGAACTTTAGTTTCTTGAGCAGGTGACTAATCTATTCATTCCATCTTCATTTATTATCCATTTGTATGCCTAGAAATCTTATACATGAATTTTCATTTATTTTCTGGCCATTGATCTATTTGAAGAAGCTGAAGATTGTTATTTGCTATCTGAAACTAAATTAATTTTATTTTGGAATAAAGGTTTAATGATAGGCTATTTGCTGTGAATCGTTTGTGTACTTGTGTTATGGTTTCAGTTGTAATCTGCATTGAGAATTTCACATCTTTGATCAAAATACGTGTATCATCAGTCAACGTTCCTGTATTTTCCTTGTTATTTATTGACGTTGGTAGGTCCAGGTCATTAATGTACGCTATGAAGTTCACTTGCTCAAAGATTGACCCTTGGAGAACAATGCACATAATAGTTTCTCAGTCTCATTTTATTGTTTCACTGGTACCTGATAGGGCAACTCCTTTTTTCTGTTGTGTAAGTAAGATTCTAGTCAAGCAAGCAATTATTCGTTGATGCCATAGAGTGGAAGTTTTCTCACTAATGTGATATGTTTTACCCAGTCAGAAGCGTTGGCAAAATTTCAGAAATCTCCGTGGGATATTTTCTACAGTTCAGCTCATCTAGAATTTATTTTAAAAACTAAATATTGCTCCTTCTAGGGAGAATCCTCTGTGGCAACTAAGCCAGGAGTGTGTCAGTAACTCATCTTGTGTTAGGTTTTACACAGCGTGCAGTACACTAGCCTCTAAAATATTTTTGAAAGAAATGGAATTGGAGAATAAGCCGATAAATAGTACATGTTTGACACCACCTTTGTGTACTGGAACCACGGTCCTCCATCAACTTAATACAATGTTCTGAGCAATTTCTTCTGTAGAATAAACATTTTTTTTTTATTTTGTCTACATTGCCTCAATAGAGTATGGCATTGTACAGTACTGATGGAATGTGTGCTGACAACCCCTGCGCTGGTAAATTTATTGAGAGAAATTACAAAACGCAAAGGATGTGTAACTATTAATGTTAGTTAAGTCTGCAATGATAGTTTTAAATACAGTATTCCCATTTGCCGTAGGATCAATTGCTGTTATTCTCTCTGTTAATGAATTAGAAGCCATTGCCTTCTTATCTCGATCGTTGTAATTCCTGGTATTAACTTTCTGCGAGTGTATGTGAGTCCTATATATTCCAGTAAATTTAGCAATGAACTCCCGAAAGCGCTAACATGTACCAACCAGTTTACAATTAGCTATATGCCCATGGACGACAAACGCTATATTGATCGAGCAGCTGACTCGGTCACAGTTTGCTCGTTAGATTTGTGGCGATCGCCTGTCTACACGCTACTATCTGTTTGCGTAGGTGTGGCTGTAGCCCATACATTTAAGCAATGTTGTCCAAACCTCCGTTCCAACTTCCAGTTTTGGCGTACGGTATATCTCATTTCTGCGCAAAACTGCTGACGACGCGCTACTATCTCTGGGCAGATGTTACATGCTCAAACTTTCTTGCGCAGAAAGAACGTTGTGTGCAGTAAACACACCCTCAACCATTCTTGCGCAGGTATACTTGCGCAAGTATTCAGTTTCTTGTGTGACCAGTGAGCTCTGTACTGTAGTGGTAAAGATGATCTCTTCTGGCGGCTACACTCAGGGAGCTCAATACTTCAGTCTTTACCACTGTTGTCATGTAAATACCGCCGACCGCGAGTTGTGAAATATTTGGTGTTGTGTGCGTGTGTGTGTGAGAAAAGATGTAGTGGAAAGTACTGTTTGTTGGATTGGTTTAGCGGTCAGGATGTGTCGTACAAACCATGCAGACTTTAAACGTTGAAAAAACAACTGCAATTTGTGACAGCTACTGAAAATGAAGCTTGTGAGTGTTAACATTTATCAGTGTTGGAATAACATATAAGTTATATTTGTGTCATAATTTTTGCCCAGAACTGGGTGGGTGTCGAATTAATGTTTTTTATTCTGATTAATTAAATATTATGTAGAAATTTTTTAAATAACATGTAGAAATTTTAGTGCTCTAGTGTAAAGTAGATTATTTACTATTTTCCAGTATTGCTTGAGCAGCGATCCTAACAAGCCTTGCCATATATTGAGGTTCAAGGAAATCACATTAATGCTGGACTGTGGCTTGTCAGCTCAGACAGTTCTTAATTTTTTACCTTTGCCATTAGTACCGAGTGCAAGGCTAAGTAATTTACCAGGATGGATGCCAAGAGATGTGTCCGATCCGCAGTTGGAGGGAGTACGTATCTTCTGTTGTTTTCTCTCTTTAGATCTGTTGCGTGTATGAATTAATCCAGGACTCTCATAACTTTGTTTCCATTCCAGGAACTGAAAGAATGTTGTGGAAGAGTTTTTGTGGACTCTGCACCGGAATTTTTCCCACCACAACCGAAGATTGTAGATTTTGCTGAAGTTGATGTTATACTTATATCAAATTATTTATGTATGTTAGCTCTCCCTTTTATTACTGAAGGCACAGGATTTGCTGGGGTTGTATATGCCACGGAACCGACCCTCCAAATTGGAAGGTAAGAAATAGAGTGAGTCAGTTGATTTTCAAATATATTTGATCAGATGTTTTCAGCAGACAGCAAGATTAGCTAATAATGTTTCGATGTAACATTGAACCTATAAGGAAATGGGAACAGAATTTCTTTTTTTAGCCACTATATTTACAAACAGTAGACATATTTAACTGATTGCAAACTGACAACACCTCAAAATCCTGCATCGGAACTGTAAGCACATTTGAATGAAAACATTTGATAGTCAGTTTCAAAGGCAATGTCCCTCATGAAAATGGCTGTAGTACATACACCAAGTTACAAATGGAGCTAAAATTCTACAGAAATTCATGCATGTTTCTTATGTACATTCTGTCTGCACGTTCTGGTGGTTCTACCCCACCCATCACTGTATGAATGTGGCAGCAACATCTTTAAAAACTAAGTAACTGTGAAGAATGGCTCTTCCTATTCACATGATTGTAACCTGGGGATGGGGCACTGTTCAGCAGTATGATGATATTGAATAATGCATTTCAGTTTTTCTAGGGACCAATTTCAGTTTAATACAATATTCTTTACTATGGGAAAGAGTGTACGCTTGGTAACAATATGATAATAAACTGGATAACTGTGTAACACAATACTAAGGGTAAAAATAACTGACGATTTAACTACAAAGTGTAACAGATAAAACATAAGGGCTTCCTCTAGGCAGTTCATATTATTTAGGTGTAGTGAACCAAATTGTGAGGAAAGTGTTTTTAGTCTAATCTCCCAGAATATAAAACACTTAAAAAGGTCCTGGGAATGCAGTTTATGGAGCTACGGACACATTCAGTACTTCAGAACCTAAACATTATGTTAGTCTTAAGGAAAATATTATTGCTACTATTCAGGTGATTTTAAATGGTGTTGGTATAGCAATAAATATACTTTCTGTACGGGTCAATGTTACGGTGGTCTTCATCCAGTGTATACTTATACAGTTCTCATTGCATCATTAATTTTTTTTAAAGATATAGCTATGGCACCACATTTCTCAAGATTTCATGTTACATTCATTGCCTTCCATTGCAATCTGGAGCATGGACTGTGCTACAGATCGATCTCACCTTGACCTACATAAAAAAAGCTGTACAAGCAAAATAACTATTGTCAACATTCAGTTAAACTGAACATGCTGACATAAGATGTTGACTTCATCCCACGATGTAATCGTGTTGTGATGTTACGAGTTGTGCGCACAAAAAGAAGACGACAAAATACTGACAGAATTTTTGCTTCCCTTGTGTATTATTTTTTGGAAAGTAGATTGTGGCGACAGATTGATACATAGTGTAGCCCAAAGTGTAAGGTATGTTGAAAGGCAACTATTTGGTTGTGAATTGGCAAAGCCAATCAATGTTAGTCCTAATTATCTCACTTGTGGTGACATCCAGTTCTGTAGTCTAGCCCAAGGTCTAGGGTAGGTTGAAAAGTGACAGGTTGTGAATTGGCAAAACAGTATCAAAGGCTTCATTTAATGTCTGCTTTCTCTTCTCTCTCTTTTTCCGCATATAATAATTCACGCTACAACATTGTTACATTGCAGGTATACGAATGACCAGTATTTAGGGTCAGCTACTACTCTGTTCCCTGCTCTCAGTTAAATCAGCACATGGTACAGTAAGGCTAGAGTGTTTTTTGGGATATAAAATACCTGCTGTGTCTCATTTACATCATACAACACATGGTTGCAAATAAGAGTGAAACCCACAGTGCATGTGTCCTTTATACTGCAAAAACATTCTTATGTATTAAGGGGGATAAATGTCTATGTCAGTATTTCCTCAGAATTCTTCATATTTCAGAAGCAGTGTACTACAAATACAGAGGCCCGTCCTCTTTACTTTTTTAATTTTGCACTCAGTGAATGAATGGCCTAGCTCCTCTAGCAAACTCCATGAGCACATAAATTTCGGTGCCCTGTATGTCAAAGTATGAAGATTTGCTTGTGCTGAGCTTGTTGACGGTAGTTATTAGGCTGTACTAGCTGACCACAATATTATTTTGCACGCCCTCCCATGGCTGTTAAGGAAAACAGTACTGTGGTAAGAAAAATGTCACAGTGTGAATGCTTTTGGGACAAGTGTCCACATGCTATCAAGTGGTACAGCAAATCCTCTTGAAATATCATTGTAAAAACTCATCATAAGCCAACTGAAGCAACCTCACTCCCAGGTGCAATATTATTGTGGTCAACTAATAGATAAAGATCAGTTTGTGTTGCCGAGATATAGGTGCTATGTCCTTGCATACTTTCACAAGTGACCAATGAATACACAGGGTAAGGAAGTTGATGGTCTGCAGGAAAAAATACAAACTTTCTGAACTACAAAAAATTACTACATAATGAAAGTTAGCATTACTTTTAAGGTTTCTGGAGACACCATGGTACCTGTGCCAGTTTGTGACAATAGATACATCAGCATTTATTGGCAGATTTATAGTAGAAGTTCTTCATGATAAAGGATGACAGCCAAAAACAGTTGCAGGATAAAAATTTTTGGCTGTCATCCTTTATCGTGAAGAATTTCAACAGTTGCTGTTGCAGCCATGTTTAAAATCTTGTTATAGTAGAAGTGACAAAAGACGACCCTTGTTTTTTTATAGTTACAGTGGACTTGGTGCAGCTGCTTGCTGTATCTACCTCAACCAAATGCGTAATACGATTTTGTATATGTGTAAATGGTAAAGCCACAGTGTTGTTGTACACCTGTAGTTGACAATTGTTTTCACCTGTGGCTGTTTGTACTTTGCAGTTGGAAGCAGGCAACATGGCTACCCGTAAACAGGGATATTCTTACTCTTATCTGCTACTTAGTGACTTGGACATGGAATGCACTTGTGCCACTTCATCAGTGCAGCTTAAAATGTTTGAAGAAATTTCGATAGTATTTCAAACTCTCATTCTTCTTCAGGTTAGGAAGGAAAGGTCAAGTGCCTTGTAGTCAGCATTGTGTTTCATGCAGTCACCTACCACTCCACACTTTGTGTTAAGGATAAATCAGTGGTCTGTTCACTCCCTCTTTCCTTTAACTGCTCAGAAGTTTTCATTTTTGTGTGTTGTTGTTTGAATCCATCATAAAATGTGTCGAACTAAGAAGCTAAACAAATTTTAAGTATCTAAATTGTCTGTATAAATTAATACAGTTGCAGCTCCCCCCATTAGCACTTCTTGATGTATGTTTCAGAGACAAGTCTGTCATTGGTAGCTATGGGGAGTACATGTTGTTCACAATATTTGCTGGATTTGATACATTGCAAATTTTTTTTTTGGTTAAATGAGTCTCTAAATTCCTGGCGTGAACAAGGTTTGCTTCATGCTGGAGAAACTGGAGATGAAACACAATAAACAATCAAGGTTGTAGGATAGCAAGCTATATAATCCAAGGAATAATCCTCCAAATAGCATCATGCTCAACTTCAAAATCACTTCAAATATGTGTAGGCAGGTAATCCATGATGTTTATGCTGCAGTTTGGTATTCCTGTGGCTAACGCCAATGCATTATAATAGATGAGCTCAGCATGAGATGAATCACAGCAAAGTTCATTCTTCATGTTTTGAATGTTATAATTAAAAAAAGGTTCAGTTATGTATTAAACTGCAAGCATCTCTTTGAGATGACTGGAATTTCCTGTGCATGGTCATAACTCACATTAAAATGCAGCAGCAATCTTGACAGTGTACTGAGTGTGGAGGAACAGGTGGACTTAATTTGGGAGAAACAGACACAGATCCATTGTTGGCCATTCTTATTAATATTTCCCATGGTTTCTCTAAATCAATTAAAAAACACCCAGAATCCTAAACCCTTCACCTCATTCAGATTCACTGATGACATCTTTGCAATCTGGATTGAGGGTGAGGACACCCTGTCCACATTCCTCCAGAACCTCAACAGCTTCTCCCCCATCCGCTTCACTTGGGCCTACTTATACAAACAAGCCACCTTCCTAGATGTTGACCTCCAACACAAAGATGGCGACATCGATACCTCTGTCTATATCAAATCTACTAACCACCGGCAATACCTCCACTTCGACAGCTGCTTCCCATTCCATACCAAGAAGTCCCTTCTACCTAGCCACTCGTGGCTGTCACATCTGCAAGGACGAGAGTTCCTCCTTGAAATATACTGAGGTTCTCACTGAAGCCTTTACAGACGATAATTATCCTCCCAACCTTGTACAAAAACAAATCTCCTGTCCCTTATCTTTCCAGTCACCCATCATCTCCCAAAGTTTCACATTGCAGCCACAGAGAAGCATTCATCACCCACCCAACAAAGGCAGGGCTATCTTTGAAACCAATTGTGTGATCTGCAAACTAAACTGCAACCCTTGTGCTGTGTTCTATGTGGACATGACAACCAACAAGCTGTCTGTCTTTGTGAATGCCCATCAACAAACTGTGGCCAAGAAATAACTGGACCACCCTGTTGCTACCAACATCACCCAACATGACATTATTCATTTCAGTGACTGCTTCACAGCCTGTGCCATATGGGTCCTTCCCACCAATACCCATCTTTCTGTAACCCTCCTGGCCCCAACCTTTGTTAGTCATTGTTCTCACACATCTAGCCCCTTCCCTGTTCCCATTCCAGCACTACACAGCCCTCCATTCCACCAACGAACCCTGTCTTTTTTCTTCTCTCAGACTTTTCTGCTGCCCCCCTCCCCTGCCTTCCGTCTTATCTCATGACTACACCTAGCTGACCTACTCCCCACCTCGTCCCAGCACACTCCCAGCAATGCTTTACCATCACGCACTCCTACACTGTCATTTCTCCCCCTCCCTGCCCTAGCCTCCTCCTTACCCCTAACCAGTTGCCTCTCCAATCATGCAGTACTGCTGCTGGTCGTAGGCTGTGTGAGATAATTGAGTTTGCACATACGCGCGTGTGTGTGTGTGTGTGTGTGTGTGTGTGTGTGTGTGTGTGTGTGTGTGTTTGTCTGAATATGACAGCTTCTCTGCTATATGGTGAGTAGCATTTACCCATTTCATAATATTGTTGCATTCCATGCTGGATTTTTCATTGTTTGAAGACACAGATAAGAGTATAAATTAGGGTAGTGTCATTGCTTACGTGTTTTGTAGACCAGTAATGGTACCATTCCCAGTGAAGTGAAGTGTGATGGGAATGTGTGTGTGGGGGGGGGGGAGGGGGGGTTGTAAACAGCAGGTTGTAAATATCTAACAAGATATCAGCAGACGGATAATATTTATAGCATTGACTTAACAATTATCATCAAATCAAATCCTGGTAATCTACATAACCACAGTATATGCAGTGTACACAAAAAAGAATTAATAAGATTAATGGTAGTAATGATACAACAACAATAATAATAATAATAATATAATTGTACTCCATGTAACTCATCCAATGTTAAATTTTTTTGTTATTTTTGAAGAAACAGCAGTTAATTTTAACTGGTTGCAAATACAATCAATTGAGTACATAACAACAATATTTGGAGCAATTAAAATTATTTACTTAAGTCAGTCAGCTGTATTCAGTGGCAATAAGCACACTCCTATCCGTTTCCTAAATGACTCTCCTGATGATCTTGGCTTCAAAGGATCCTTAACTAACTCATTTGACTGGTCAAGGTTGTGAAGCTAAAGGTTCTTTCAGTTCTGATGATGGACTTGTTGCCCTGAGGATTTCTAAAATTTCAGAATGTGATTATTCAGAAAATGCCTTGTGCAAATGCACTTTCAGGAATTGCCTAGGATTGTATGGAAACAGTACTGTTTCATTAAATGCAGACTTTATTTTACACATAGTCGTTGATTTTTCCAAAGTGTTGTTTTGTTAATGTCCTCTCACTATGATTGTGCCATTAAATCGTCACTACTTGATCCCAGTGATGTTCAGGGGAATGAAACTCTGCCTTATCAAGCAGCTACAGTTCATGGTTTGTGCTTGTTAAGCATTATAAAACAATGTCATACTTCCCAATAATCTCCACAATGTCCATCAAAAACTGTTACACAGTGACCAGTTCCTTTATGGTGCCCAGAATGTTCTAACAAAAACAAACATGTGTAGTTGTGGAAGTTCATTCAGTCATAAAACAAATGGAGTCTGCTGGTAAGTCATCAGCATAAGATCACATGAGAAATTGCTGCTCACATTGCTTTTATACTAGACAATATGATGTAATCAGATACATAAAAAATTCTAATCACAATGTGGCACCAAGAGAACACACAAAAAAGAAGGTTATACTTGTGGAAGCTTTCGGAGCCAGTGGCTCCTTCTAGGAGAAGGGTTGAAGGGGGAAGGAAGAGGGGTGAAGGAAGAGGACTGGAGAGGTTTAGGAAAAGGCATAGATTTCAGAAAAGTCAGCCAGAACTGCCGGTCACGGAGACTTGCCGAACAGGATGAGAACGATCATCACACGTGCACAATGTTCATTGCCAATGATAGTTATTCTGTCTACCTCTCTTTGCTAGTACATTTGACTCTTTGTGCAAAATTAATTTGATTTTCTTTCATCCATATGCAGTAGGTTTCCTTGTTTATTGAAAAATGTCAATTTAGCAAAATCAGATTTAATTTTTGAAAATCTCTCTTTACTGTTTGGTCACTAGATCTTGCAATGTCCTCCTTGAAATTGCAACATTGACTTTTAGAAATGTTCTTCTCTGTTTTTGCCTTGCGATTTTTTAATGTCAGAAAACTCATGCCTAATGTTATTTTTCTTGCAAAGTCTACAAACATATAACCTTATAATTTTAAGTGTTAAAGGAAACCTCACTTTTCTGCCAGCTGCATAATTCAATAACATAAATCGTCATGCTGTTCTTTATTTAGATTGATGTTATGTTTCAACTCAGCTTTGATTTCCCAACCAGATGTAAAGTGTCTGTGAACGGGTCTTTCATGTTACACCAAATTACTTTTTGGCTTTGTAATTAGACATTTGATTTTATCTAAAGCTTTCAGTAAATCATCCTGGCCATTTTGTCTTGTTTCTCAGTAGATTGTGGAATAGGCCTAATACATGAAATTAAAAAATATATGTATTAAAAACCAATAAAGTAAATACCCAGAATGGCCTATCTGGTCACAATAGTTCACCATTAGGCCCTCCATGAAAAAGAATTTGCCATAAAATGGTAGACAAGTTTAAATTTATTGAGAAATGTTATTAATGGTACAAAGCTATACAGTGTATAGTAAGTATCATGAACAGTACAAAATTTGTAAAAGAATTTGAATGTATGAATTAGAGATGAATCTTACTGGTAGAGAACTACAACACAAAAATAAAAATAACACATCTGCTTTCAACAGTCCTTCACAAACAGGCCATAACAATTGTGAAATTGCTAATGTGTCGAGGTTGTTATGGTTGCCCACAGAATTAAGTGTTTTTGGATTCCTATTGCAATTGTCAGAAAGTAGAAATTAGGCCTCATTGGGTCATAGGCCATATTGGTTACAGTAACCTTAATAATACAGAGAGAATCCCAAACATTTACAGAATATTTGCCATAACAGTAAAAATACTTTGGCTGCGTATGATGTACAGCCAAAATTACAATGTAAACTAATGTGAAATGTGGCAACCTCTTATCTCTGAGGTCAGAAACATACCATGATCAGTTCATTAACTGTAGTCAAGTGTGTTGTTATATTCATTGGTTTCATCAACTAGCATCTAAACTTTGATCTTTCAGCTTAATCTAGACTACAGGCTATGCTACAGGTCACACCGTTGTCATAAGCTTCATTCCCCGAAGGACCAAAAGTTGAAGTTGCAGTTTAAAGCAACTATCTATGACCCTACAGAAATCGTGTATCCGTGAAGAATAAACTGACAATTTGCCAAGCTGTGTAACTACAGAGGATAAGTGCGCTGGGTGGCACTGTCCGTATTCTGGACTTGAGGCAAGAAAGTTTTAGGGTGATTCCTTTGAAAAGGATGTTATTCCTTCCCGACCTTGTCCAATCCAGTTGTGTGCGCTATCTGTGAGGACATCATAGAGAGGGGGAGGGGGGGCTCCGCAGTCTCTTTCTTGTGCCTGTCTGTGACTCAGCATCCTTCTGTAAGGTGAGCAGTAATCTGTCCTTTCCATAATACTGTCTGAAGAGTGCTTGTTCGAATAAGGCAGTCACATTTTGAAAAGTTACTTAGGATTTTATCATACTTGTCAACATTCAGTTCATTTAATTTTGTGTCATTGTATGTTGTGATTGATCTTTTCTTATTTATTTGCTTTATTTTGATGTAGGTTGTTTCTTGAAGAGCTGGTTCAACATATTGAACAAACACCAAAGGCCACAGTTGCTACTCATTGGAAGGAACAGCTGCATGTCCTGCCCCCACCTTTATGTGACAGTCAAAAGCCTCGAAACTGGAAGCATATTTACAATATGCAAACAGTAAATGACAGTTTATCAAGAATACAAATGGTGGGGTATAATGAGAAGTTGGTAGGTCTGTCACTTACTACATTGTATTTTTGCTACAAAAAAAGTTATTGAAAACATTCTAAAATTATGCTTTACAAATAGGTATGAGAAATGGAGGATTTCTAATGAATTAGACATACAATGTTTCTGTTTGTTTTATTTTATCTTTATTTTTTAATATGTTTGTTCAGAAATTTCATGTACAGTATTTCATTTGGTCAGTTGTAAATATTTTATGTTTTATAATTCTACATTGTTGCTGTATTTGTTTTCAAGCTTGGCTCAAACAAGTAGAGGAATGTGGTAAGACCTTTAGTATCAGCTTGCTCAGAGTACAGTTGTACTCTGCAAGCCACTGTACAGTATATTGTGCACTGCTCTAGTTTTGCCTCTTTCTGTTCCATTCACAAATTGCTCTAATGTTATTGCCATAGTCAGCTTAAGATGCGAGATTAGTAATAGGTTACTTAACTGCCGGCCGCTGGTGGCCGAGCGGTTCTGGCGCTACAGTCTGGAACCGCGCGACTGCTACGGTCGCAGGTTCGAATCCTGCCTCTGGCATGGATGTGTGTGTTGTCCTTAGGTTAGTTAGGTTTAAGTAGTTCTAAGTTCTAGGGGACTTATGACCTCAGCAGTTGAGTCCCATAGTGCTCAGAGCCATTTGAACCATTTTTTTTTTGTTACTTAACTCTTTTTGGAAACTGCATTCTTGAAATTTTTGCTGTGTCTTACACACCCAAGAAGAAACTGTATGAGCATCTTAGTGACAATTTCGTGTGGAACAAACCTGTTACGAAATGCGGCTCGTCTCTGAATTTTCTCTTTCTCCGCTGTCAGTTTTACATAGTAAGGTGTAATAGTGACAAAAATTACTCATGGGTTTTGTCCAATTTTCTGATTGCAGTATAAACTCGAAAAGACAACTACAGTTAAAGAGAAGCAGAAAATCACACAAACAGACCTCACAGAAAATATTTACTTAAACCAATGCTCTTGAAAATGAGAATAAATCCTCAAAACACATTCTAAAAATAAGTAACAGTTACAATTTTTCATTATGTAAATCATACTCTGAAATTGTTGAAATGAGAGTTTTCGGAGAGCTACCTCCTCGTCTATTAATTACGTTCCTATAGAATTTTACAAGTGAGTCTCCATATGAAATTTGCCTTTCTTACAAGCAGATTGCTATGTTCATGACACATTATCCCATTAGTGCTCATATGATGGATTTTTTTAAATACATTGATAAATAGGTATTTACACTTGAAAAGCAATTTTCTTACATTTCTAGTTTTCATGGAATATACTGTACTGTATTTGTAACATGAACTACTGTTGAGAACAAAACATCCATTTATATGAAAGGGTTATTTTTGCTTGAAAGGAAAAAGTTAAACGTGAGTACAAAATACAAATAAGAAACAAAAACAACAAATTATTTGGTATGACAGGCAGCAAAACATTAAACATAAAGTATCACATTACATTTCTTGCAAGCTGATATCTTACTGTTTATTCCAACACATTGTCTTCATTTGAGAGTCTGTATTGTCACAACCAGATGGTTCATTCCATCGAACTGCTACATTACTGGCATTACTGGCATCAAATACCTCCCCTACGTCTACATCTAGTCGCTGCAAATCAATGTGAAGGTTCATGGCAGAAGGAACATCCCCATTGTACAGGTTGCTAGGGTCTTTTACCCTTTCATTCACATATGGGGTCCGAGGAAGGTAGCGCAGGGGCTAGCACACTAGACTCGCATTTGATAGGACGGCGGTTCAATCCTGTGTCAGGCTGTCCTGATTTAGGTTTTCCGTGATTTCCCTAAATTGCTCCAGGCGAATGCCGGGATGGTTCCTTTGAAAGGGCACGGCCGACTTCCTTCCCCATCCTTCCCTAATCTGATGAGACCAATGACCTTGCTGTCTCGTCTCCTCCCCCGAACAACCCAACCGACATATGGGACATGGGAAGAACGATCGTTTAAAGGCCTCTGTGCATGTATAATTAATCTAATCTTGTCCCACAATACCTATGCAAACAATACATAGAGGTTTGTAGTATATTTCTTCAGTTGAAGCAGGTTCTTGAAATTTCGTAAATAGGCTTCCTCGGGATAGTTAATGTCTATCTCCGGGTCTGCCAGTTCAGTTTCTTCTGCATCTCTATGACATTCTGCCACATGTCAGACAAACTTGTGACCATTTGTGCTGACCACCTCTGTATATGTTCAATATTCCCCGTTAGTCCTATTCAGTACAGGTCCCACACCCTTGAGCAATATTCTAAAATGGGTTGCACAGGTTATTTATAAGCAATCTCCTTTGTAGACTGATTGCATTTCCCCAGTATTCTACCAGTAAACTGAAGTCTGTCGCCTGCTTTATCCACAAATGAGCCTATCTGATTGTCTCATTTCATGTCCCTATAGTGTGTTGCATCCGGATATTTGTATGAGTTGGCCGATTCCAACTGTGACGCATTGATTTTATAGTCATAGGATTCTAGGTTTTTTCATTTTGTGAAGTGCAAAATTTTACATTTCTGAACGTTTAAAGGAAGTTACCAATCTTTGCGCCGTTTTGAAATCTTGTCAAGATCAGACTACAAATTTATGCAGCTTCTTTTGGCAGTATTTCATGAAGATAATTACATCACCTGCAAACTAATAATGTTGTCTGCAAGGTCATTAATACACAACATGAACAGCAACGGTCCAAACACTCTTCTCTGTGGCACATCTGAAGTTGTTGTATATCTAAGAATGACTCTCAAACCAAGATAACACTGTGCACCCTCATTAGCAAAAAGTTCTCACTCCAGTCACAAATTTAGCATAATAAACCCTATAATTGTATTTTTGACAATAAGTATAGATGTGGTACTGAGTCATTTGCTTTTTTGAAATGAAGAAATCTGCGTCTATGTGACTGCCATGATCCAAAGCTTTCATCATGTCATGTGAGAAAAGTGTGAGTTGCATTTTGCATGATAGATCTTTTTGGAATCAATGCAGTTTGGCATGGAGGAGGTAATTCTCTCTTCTTTATGTCTGAGCTCAGAATATGTTCTAAGAATCTACAAAAAATCAATTTCAAGGATATTGAGTGGTGTTTTGTGGATCACTTCTACCACCTTTCTTGTAAATGTGTGTGACGTCTGCTTTTTTTCCAACTACTGGGCATGGATTTTTGTCTGAGGGATCTACAATAGATTATAGCTGAAAGAGAGATTAACTCAGCCACAAATTCAGTATAGAATCTGATAGCAATTCCACCAGGGTGTGGAACTTTGTTCAGCTTTAAAAGTTTCAGCTGTTTCTGAATGCCACTGACATTCACTTCACTCATCTTTTCAGTGACACGGGGATAAAATTGAGGCAATTCTCCAGGATTTTATTTTGTAAACCAATATTTGTAGATGTAATTATGCATTTCAGCTTTTGGTTTGCTACCCCCAATTTTAGTTCCTGTCTCCTTCATTGGGAACTGGACACTACAATTGGTTCACAAACAGTCTGTACATACGACCAGAATTTCTCTGGGTTTTGTGAAAGATCATTTGACAGTATTCTGCTATAGTGGTCATTGAAGGCTTCATGCATTGCTCTTTCGACAGGCATACATGTTTTATTGAGCATCTTTCTATCTATAGTCGTATGCTTTGTTTTACACCTAGTATGCAATAGCCTCTGTTTCATTAGTTTTTCAGTGACTGTGTCCCATGGAGGGTCCCTCCCATTATGAAGTGTTCTACTGCATATGTTATGTATTGAAGCGACCTCAGCTATTCTTTTAAACTTGAACCATAGTTTCTCTCCATGCTCCTGCGCCATGCTGCAAGTTTAAAGTTCCTCATTCAGATGTAATACAACTGCATTCTTATCTACTTTGCTGAACACATATATTTGTTGCAGTTGTCCTTTGTACTTTGGTAATCATTCTTCAAATGACCTTGGCCATGTTCCACACAAACTCGCTAGGTGGTAGGGCTGTGCTTAGCAGTACACTGTTTGGGCTTTTGGCACATTAGTTACGGTGACAGTGGCTTGTGATTTGGGAGCAGAGTGAACCTTAAGTTCTGATTTAAACTCAGAAAAACATGGACAATGATTAAGCAAGCATATGCAGGCAAGACTGTTTCAAGAAGTATGTTTCCGAGTGGCACAAAAGTTTCTGTGATAGCAGAGATTTAGTGCCAGATGATCCCAGAGCTGGTTGCCCATCTACAGCACACACTGATGCAAAAGTGGAGTGTGTAAGGCAGCTATTGCAAGAAGACTGTCATGTAACTGTGCGTGTAGTATCAGAACAACTTAATTTGAATTGTGATGCATGTCATAAGATTTTACGCGAAGATTTATGGAAATGGAAACTTAATAAAAAAACTTGTCCATCACACACTAACAGACAAACAGAAAGAGGAAAGACGAAGAATCTCTGCTGAACTACTGGGTAGAGCCAGGCATGATACCACAACATTATTGCTGGGGATAAAAGTTGGTGCTACCAGTATGATCCTCATATGGGGTGTCAGAGTGCTGAATGGAGTAGTCTTCCCCCCCCCCCCCCCCCCCCCCTGCAAGTGAAAAGGCAACTGAAAGGAAAGCTTAATCAAGATATTGCAGATATCCGAAGGTCTGTGACAAATGATCTTACAAGCATCGCAGTTGAAAATTTCCCTTCTTCCAAGACCTCCAGAAACATTGGCAACTGTGTATAGGTAGGTAGCCAAGGGAACTACTTCGATAGAAGCTAGTGCAATTTTCTAATTGTTGAATGGTTACAGTGTCCAGTGATGATTACAGTATGGTTGAGGAGCTTATGGAATTGTGAACTGAGCTTTGTTGAAACTGTACAAGGATGCTATTCTCAACCTCCCATACCAGTTAGTGGAATGACATAAGTATGAAATCGGAGCCCAGATGAAAGGCATTGTTTTTTCCAATGTGTGCCACAGTTTGCAGTTGGTTGCATTCTGTTTCCTCAGTGGTTTCTGGAACAGCTTTGTGAACATGTTGAATGTGGTTTTCAGGGGTACACACGTATTGCACCTGTTGTTCTTTGCTGTTGTTTCCCTAGGGGTACCATTATTTATCCTTTTTTTTTTAAAGTGCCAGCGATTAATAGACTCCTACCCTTTGCGTTTGCCTTATCTTGACACAGGACAGAGCAGGTTTCCCCAAAACATGGAGTGAGTCCCACTGGCTCAGTTTCATTGAAAGGCAGCATCTGAAACCTGTTGATCATGGGGACGGTAACACACCCTTTGTCCTCCCTTATTAAGAAGTATGGCAGGAGCCAGTGCAGTGATTACTAAATGCTCATTCCATTCCTTACTTGTTCCTGCTGCCGCTCCTTTGCAGGCTACAATAACACGTTGACTGGAGCTATAGTCCTCAGCACGATCATCTGTGTCTAGGGTTTCATCCCGAGTCCATCACACATGATGACATTCAGAAGACTGCCATCATCAGGCCATTCACTTTGTACAAGAGCGTCTTCATGAGCTTCAGCCTCCATAATGCTGCCTAAACGTGACGGCACTTTCTGGATGCCATCTTGCAAGGCTTGGCCTGGTATTTTGTGTATGTGGATGAAATCCTTGTTTTCTCCATGATGCCCAAGGAACACTTCAAATGCATCCATACAATCTTCAAATGCCTCTGAGATGCCAACGTCTCATCAAACAACAAAGTGCTTCTTTGGAGTTAGTAAGGTGGTACTCCTGGGTCATACCATCCTCACTGATAGCTCACATCTGCCTGATAAGTGCAAGCCATCCTCAATTTTTTGTGCTTCGAGATGTTAGAGGACTCTGCCAATTCCTTGGCATGTTAAATTTCTTGCACTGCCTCATGAGGAAGGCAAATGACACAGAAGACTCCAAACATTGAAGCAAGACTTTAGAACTGGATGCACTAATATCTTTTGTCTGATTTTCTTTACAAGTGCAGTCCTTTTTCCAGAACCCTCCCAAAAAATCCACATCTTATGTTCCATTTCCCAATACTGATTTTGCGTGTTTATCCCGTTTGATATCGATAGTTAGTAGTACCCCTAAATACTTACATGATGTGGTGTGCTCGAGATGATCACTGCTTATCTTGTAATACAATACTATTGTTCTTCCTCCTTGTTGTGAGCTTATCTTATATCTCTTCATATTTAAAGAGAGCTAAATGGGAATATTGTGCAAGTACTTCTGCATGTCCACGAAGTCGGCCACTAATGATACTTTTCTGTAGACGCAGCATTGCCATAGAATAATCCTTTAGTAGTGATAATCACTGATTGTGTAATCCAACAATAATGGCTATTTTCAACAATTTACACACAATGCTACATTTGTTAATTTTGAGAATCAAACGTCTGTCCATGTATCGCACACCCTGCCATAGTGCACTGAGAATATTGCCATGTATGCATCAGTCACGGTGACAGATGGACCACACTACCTGGAAGCAGCGCCCTCACTGGTGGAACTGTGACGAGTACATTGGAATGAAATGGCATAAGGGATTCCTTGCGACTCCACAGGTGCAGTCTATACCATACCACTGAATCCCAGGGCAGTAGCCTGAGACCTGTTGACTGTGGTAAAGGTATCTTCCACCTGTTTCTGGAAGTTGGCTAATTTTCCTCTTTCTTTGCACACAGTAGGAACAGTTTCTACCCATTTTGCACTGTCTCCTACTGCAGACAAGCTATTGAACATGAATGAAGGAATTATAGTAAACCAGCTCTTGGAAGAACAGTTAAAAGTAATTGATTTGTGTGGCTCTTAGCTATGTGAGCCCCAAACTACATTACTGCTGCAGAAAGTGGAAAATAATGCTTTGTAGTTTCCTCATTGGAATTTTGATTTGAATATTTGGTGAAGCAGGCACAAGAGTCAAGATGAGTGCGTTTAGAGGATTAGTGCAGCGGAATTTTGTACCAACATAAGCTGTTTGTAGCTTACATTAACTGTTGATTAGTGATATCAGTGTAGAAAACTGAACAATGATTGTGCATCAGTGTACACATATGCTGATGAGCCAAAAATTATGACCACTGCCGACTGCCAGATAGACTGCTACCTGCTGGCATTGCACATGATGTGGTAAAGAATATATGTAAGTGGCCCAGAGGTGAATCATTTTAATGATGATGTGGGCTACAAATTGAGATATCCTCTGGTGGAAGCAACTTCGATAATGAGGTGATTGCTGTTGCCCAGCATTTGGGAATGACCATTTTGGAAATGGCAAAGCTGATGAGCTGTTCACCTGCTGCTGTTGTGAGCATCTTTAGAAAGCAGTTGAATGACAGCAAAACCATGAGTTGTTGGATGTCCATGCCTCATCACAGAAAGTGGTGGTCAGAGACTTGCTCACTCTGTAAAGCGAGATAGGCATCAGTCTGTGCAAATCTTACAACAGAGTGTAATGCTGATGCAGGCACAACTGTTCTGTAGTGCACTGTTCAGTGCACATTGTTGAACATTGAGCCTCACAGCAGAAGACCCCCTGTGTGTTCACTTGGTATCCTGCTGACATTGTTGTGTGAGGATCATAATAGTGAACTCGCGTTGATGTCTTGGCCACCAAATTCACCTGATTTGGGCCCAGTGGAGCACATCTAGTATGCCATCAGGCACGAGCTCCATACCTGCAGGCGATTGGCCCATAATCTACAGGAATTACACAATTTGTGTTTAGATATTAGGTGCCACACACCTTCAGAAACCACCAGGGACTTGTCAAATCCTCGCCATTCAGAATTGCTGCTGGACTGCATTCCCCAATTCCACAATCAAGCAGATAGTCATAATGCTTTGGCTCATGAGGATGTTATCACATCAGCTCTTGATTTGAAGAAATAAGTATTGCCAGTGATGATGCTGGAATAGGTAGTGGTGAAAAGATCAGTAATGTGAAGACCATCACAAAATCAGCCAGAACAGAGATAAGTTGAAGAGGAGCACAGGGGTTGGCCAGGTTGTTATGGGAAGAGTAATGGTTTTGGGGTACAGTTTCAGAAAATCGCCACCCAGGAGAAAAGTTCGTTGGTTCATTCAAGGCAGGGATCGTGTTGTGGGATGAAAGATACATCCCTTTCTTTATTTTCAGAAGAATCAGTAGTTTTGGAATTGGTTTAGGTAGCGGTGAAAATGTGCTTGTGAAGCAGGGCGGTGAGGTAACTGTGAGAAAAGAAAATAATTAATAAGAGTAGCTGTGTGTTTGTGTAGTAACCATTTGTACATATTTCTGCTGTCCATCTGATAAATAACTATTCTTCAAAAATAATTGAATAAGTGTATAATATATTATCAGTTCTTTTGTGCTCCTTGTTTGTTGATTTTATTGTGGTGAGTGTGTGAAAGTGATTCCTTCAAATATGAGTGTTATTTCTTCTGCACTTGTATAATATGCAGTAATTCTGCCATTTCATTGATCAGTCTCCATTCAGTGTGTTGCACTATGGTGAACATTGTTTGTGGTTGTCACTCCATTAATTAGTATTATTTTATCATTTATATTTTTTTTCAATGTTTTCTATTTGTTTATTAGGATGTGTATGGAGGTTTGGGAGTAATGGCTGTGAGTTCAGGTTACTGCCTGGGCTCCAGCAATTGGGTTATAAGTTCGCATTATGAGAAGATTGCCTATGTGAGTGGATCCTCAACACTTACAACACATCCAAGGTAAATTATGGCCTTATAAATTGTGGCGGAAGCCAAGAGCAGTTTTTGCATAAGAAAACACACGAAAGCTCAGGCATGTCAGTTGATACTTCCCAGCAGTACACTTTTAATAATTATACTTAACATGTCTCCCACTGAAAAGAGTGTTTCAAATAATTTGGTTTGTATCAAAATTTTCACTGATATGAATGAAGTTATTGTGATACTGTAAACAGTCTGTCCAAATCATTTATAAATATCTTGCCCATTATGTGAGCAAGTTGTACTACAGTTTCACGGTGTTATGATAATTGGTGTGCTTGCTATCAGCAGTGTCCCCTGCTGTATTGGGCTGTCAAACATCACTGCTGTGATATGCTCCTACTGATTGATTGTGCAGTAATATCATTCTTACAGCAAGTTACAGTTGCTCATCAAAATGGAAATTAATTTGAGGAAACTGATGTTACATGGAGGAAGTATGGCTGCCCACTGCTTACTTTCATGAGGTGAAATTCCTTGTAGGAAAAATACCTACCTTTTGGAATATTTATGCTCCTTTCATGTGGAGGAAAGAGAGATTGATTGTGGAAGGGTGGAGAAGGAAGGGGAGGGAGAGGAGGGGTGCAGTTCACTCAGGCCGTGTATTAAGAAGGGACCTGCCTGGTGAGAGAATGAGGAGATGTTTTCTGGTTTCAAGTATTTTTATTGACAATGCCTGAATTTTCACATCCTAAAGATACGTAATGTTGGGCCATGTTAAAAATATCTTTTGCAAAGTGGCTTCCTGGAGTGGCAGGAGGGGTTGATTTATCCCCCACTCCCTCCCAATTCTCCCCCTCCACATCATGTATTAATAAAGAAGTAAAAGTCTGAGCTAAAAAGTTATGTGATAGGTTTAACTGCTTACTGTTGCTAGACCTAAGTAAAATGAACCATAATGAACACTTAAGTCATGGACTGCACTTCAACAGAAAAGGGAAGGCCAAGCTACAAGTTAAATTAATCAGGCGAGAAATCTTTAAAACAGGACGAGCCTGTTACCCTAGATTAGAAGCAAGAGGCTTATATATATACCTCACTTCTGTTCACTTGAAGGAAAGCTGTAACTACGAAATAAATGACCAGTCATTGCAATACGTTACTAAAGACCCAGTTAATGCTACAGGTGATTGTAAAAATTGTAACCTAAATAAATGTAATTTGTGCAGGGTGTTAAATCAACAAGATGTTCTGTTAATGACAATGCATTTTAATGTTCAACATCTCAGACACAGATTGAATTTATTGCAAATATTCATAGAGGAACAAACCACTCTTATGTTGGTTTCAGATTCTAATCTATAATAAATTATGGATTAGAAGGTGACTTATTAGCAAACAGTTGTTGCAGTCAATGCCATTAAGATGGTGGTGTGGAGTTTGTTAGCAAACATGTAGTAGTTAAAAAAATCTTTTCTTGAACACCACTCTGCAGGTGGTTCAGTTGAAATGACGTGTCATGCTCCACAGTAATGATCTTAAGGTAAATAAGCATAAAATGATTGGGGTGTATCGTCCACCAAATGCAGATGTAACGTGCTTTGTTGAGAGATTTACTAGAATAGTTGGCCAGACTGGTCATATGGAATGAGTTCTATTAAAGTCTGTCAAGAAACCCAAAAGGTTGTTAAGCATTGCTAAAATGCAAATAATCGTAGGCTGTAGCTCCCACTGTGTCAGATAGGCTCGGCAAGAATATACATGACTTAAACCTGCTTTATATAGCTACTATTGAACAGATTTTTAGGGAAAACACAAGCAGGCAAAGAAACTTTAAACACAGAGTTCTCATTTTTATTACTTTAGCAGACCTTGATATTCTTACACCTGTAAGCTCTCAGGTTTTCAAATCTCATTCGCTGCAGCCCTCAACAAATCCTCAACAAACTCCTGCGGTAAGTCTCCCCAGACCCACTGTTGTGGGGTGACTTTTCTGAAATCTAGCCCTTTTCCTAGACCTCTCTATCCTTTTCCTTCCCCTTCAACCCTTCTGCCTGCTGAAGGAGCCACTGGCTCAGAAAGATTGCCTAATTGTACATTCCTTTTATGTGTGTGTTCTGCCTCCACTCGACGAGTAATTTTTTATCTAACTTTTGTAGTATGTGACCTATTGTGTATATATAATTATTTTTCATATTATACTGCTGGCTCCAAGCAAAAAAAGAAAGAAAGAAAGAAAGTAAATGAATAAATAAGACTTTGTGAGGATATGAGCAGTGAGGGGAGGAGAGTGTCGATTCCTTCCCCCTCGCCCATTCCCTCCACCTGATGCTGACACCATTACAAATATTTTGTGCTTATACAAAAGTGAAGGTGACACGCTCAAATACAAATGAAGATGTTACAATTAGTGCTGATCTTCTCCACTACTGGCAGAACCAGTAAAGAGTCTTCTCATTGTGGGCAAACAGTATTGGTTATCCATTCTGTTACATCAACATTTCTGTGTTCACTATTGTTCATCTGTAACTGCCAGCATAGCATTTAATTACTATTATGGTGTATGATTTATGATCAATTTAGCACAAATACCTCAATAGCGATATAGAGCACTGAATAAAATAATGGAATCCTATTATACAACCCAGTTGCAGTTGATTTTACTTCTAGGTGTTGTAGCCCTCAGAGATTAATGGGATCACTTTCTCAGAATATGTCAGTTTAATTTTTGTTTATTTGTTATGAAGGAGTGTCTGTCGTGCTTTTGTTGGGGCATAATGTAAAACTGATAATGCAAAGGATATAATCATTCAAAGCAAGTATCTTCTTTGGGCAAGTACCTTGTTTGTGAATGAGTTTGCGTAATTTTAGCACCTTCCTGGTTTCAGTGAAATATTTAAGCATTGTATGAACTACAGCAGACAGTGCCACAGTAAGAAGTGCATGCATTTTTGTAGTTGACATCACTCATTGTTACTGTACCACAGAAAGGCAAACCAAAATACACCATGAAGAAGTACATGGTAAAATAGCTCTGATGCCAGTGGCATTAGTAGACAATTCTTCCCTGGGTCAATGCAGATTCTTTATAATAGGAAATTTTAAGGAATTGGCAAATTTTTTAAATGACCATTTCTGTGGTATGACAGAGGAGTTGCAGCAAAATCTTTCTAAAACATATGTATCACTCACAGTGACTTACACAGCAAGCACAATAATGATGTTTCCCACAACAGAGATTGAAGTCAGGAAGGTAATACAGAAATTAGAAATAAGATGTCAGCAGTGATAGATGAGGTCACCAGTTTGTGTTCTGGAGGCACACATAGACAGCATATGAGACATATTTAGTTCTTTATTTCATTTTTTTTTCCAGAGTACCTAAAGCATGCATTAGTTGTATCCTCACTAAAGAAAGGTAATACAGAGAGTATTGAAAACTACAGGCTAGTTTCACTACTGTCTGCATTCTCAAAACTGGGTCATGGTAGACAGACTAATGAATGACATAAATAAATTCATCCTTTTCAGTGATTCACAATTTGGTTTCTGAAGCAGGAGAAATACAATATTGATTGTTACAGAGTTCACAAAAGTGATAATTGAAGCTCTTAATTAGGGCAACTGTGTTATCTTAATATTTCGAAGGATTTTGATGTTATTGACCATAAAATACTACTAGTTAGAAGCAGTAGATGTAAGAGGAACAACAAACTAGTGGTACCAGTCTTACCTGAGAAACTGGTTGCAAAAGTTAGTGACAGCACAAATCTTCTGATGCTAAATTTTTAGTAAAACAATTGTTAGCCAAGAAAAATATACTGGGTGGTGTGTTGGGTCCAGTCAATACTATAAATTTTAATATGGTTCCAAAATGATGAATTGAACAAGACAATCAAGATACAATTCAATCATAAAATCAAGTGCCTTACTGGAAATTGTGTACAGTATTGTGAAACAATGATAAATGAAGTGCTGGAGTTGGTCACCGTGCTAGCATCTTTTAAAATAGTAAAGCTTGCTAGTGACAGTGTTACCAACTCAGTTTCTACCATATTCCAACACAACCCTTGGAATGTATGTACAAGGGTCACTCCAAAAGAAATGCACACTATTTTTGTAAAAATACAGTTTTCATTCTGCATGTGTGAAAGTTATACTGTGTAGATACATCTTTCCCGCTTGTTTTCAAACTTAGTTCCACCTGTTCCCTTGAGTGGCGCCATCACAGCATGTCTTCAAGATGGCTGCTACACTTGACGTTCGTCAGAAGCAACGTGCTGTCATAGAATTCCTGTGCTGTGAAAATGAGACAGTGGGAAACATCCACAAGAGGTTGAAAAAGGTGTATGGAGATGCTGCTGTTGATCACAGTACAGTTAGTCGGTGGGCAAGCAGGTTATGTGGTGAAAGGGGCACGGCAATATTGAGGAACCACATGGAGCCCACCATTCATATTGAGGATTGTCCTCGCAGCGGCAGGCGTCGTACTGCACACACTCCAGACAATGTGCAGAGAGTTAACGAATTGGTGACTGCTGACAGACGCATCACAGTGAATGAATTGCCACGCTACGTTGGGATAGGGGAAGGAAGTGTTTGCAGAATACTGAAAGTGTTGGCGTTAAAAAATGGTTGTGCCAGGTGGGTTCCCAGGATGTTGACAGTGGCTCACAAAGAAACAAGAAAAACGGTATGCAGCGAACTTTTGGAACAGTACAAGAATGGGGAGATGAATTTCTTGGAAGAATTGTGACAGGTGATGAAACATGGCTCCATCATTTTTCACCAGAGACGAAGAGGCAATCAATGGAGTGGCATCATGCAATTTCACCGAAGAAAAAAAAATTGGAAACCACACCTTCTGCTGGAAAAGTTATGGCTACGGTGTTTTTCGATCCTGGAGGACTCTTGCTTGTGGACATCATGCCAAGTGGAACCACCATAAATTCTGATGCATATGTGGCGACACTGAAGAAACTTGAAGCTCAGCTGAGTCGTGTTCGACCACATCAGCAAAAGCAGGATGTTCTGCTGTTGCACCACAATGCATGGCCACATGTCAGTCAAAAAACCATGGAAGCGATCACAGAACTCGGATGGACAACACTGAAACACCCGCCTTACAGTCCTGACCTGGCTCCATGTGACTATCATCTCTTTGGGAAACTGAGAGACACTCTTCGTGGAACAAGGTTTGAAGATGATGACTCCCTTGTGCACGCTGCCAAACAGTGGCTCCCAACACGTTGGTCCAGAATCTTACCATGAGGGTATACAGGCGCTGGTTCCAAGATGGTGTAAGGCAGTTGAGAGGGATGGAAATTATGTGGAGAAATGAAAATATTGTTCCTAAAGGATGTATCTACACACTGTAAAACTTTCAAATGTAGAATAAAAGATGGATTTTTAAAAAAAATAGTGTGCATTTCTTTTGGAGTGACCCTCGTACATCAGCCTGAAAGCCCCTAAAGGAACAAAAAAAAAAAATAATTTATAGTACTGTATAAATTTTATGATACTACGATAAACACGCAGATGGACATAGGCTGTATACATTTTTAAATAAGAAAATGCCAGTTTCCTATTTAACCTGACTGTGGGACAGAAAACACTGTGGGTGGTTGAGAGGGAGGTGGTTAGAGGTGGAGGGGGAGTGGAGGAGTTGATGGACAGAGGAAGTGGGGAGGAGAGTAAATGTTTATCCAATTCTCATACGTATTTAGCAACTGCAAAGCATTACCAAGTTTGCCAGTATAAAAATAAAGATAATTGTCATCATATGAGGGCTTAACAGTTCCTTAGATAACTATAGCAGTATTGCTGACAAAAACACTTTGTAATATCTAAATCTACATACATACTCTGCAAGCCACCATATGGTGCGTACCAGGGGGTATCCTGTATCACTACTAGTCATTTCCTTTTCTGTTCCTCTCGAAGATAGAGCAAGGGAAAAATGACTGTCTGTATGCCTCCATGCATGCCCTAATGTCTCTAATCGTATCTTAAAGGTCCTTATGCAAAATGTATTTTGGCAGCTGTAGAATCACTCTACAGCCAGCCTCAAATGCCGTTTCTCTGAATTTTCTCAGTAGTGCTCCACGTAAAGAACGTCACCTTCCCTCTAGTGATTCTAATTTGAATTTCCGAAGCATCTCCATTACACTGGCTTGTTGTTCGAACTTACCAGTAACAAATCTATCAGCCTGTATCTGAACTGCTTTGATGTCTTCCTTTAATCCAAGCTGGTTTAGATTGCAACCAATCCAGCAGAACGCAACAATAGGTCATGGTAGGGTCCTGTATGTGGTCTCCTTTACAGATGACCCTCACTTTCCTGAAATTCTCCAGATAAACCAAAGTCATCTATTCCCCCTCCATACTACAGTCTTTACATGCTTTCTCCTTTTCATATTACTTTACAACATTATGTGTAGATATTTAATTGATGTGACTGTGTCAAGCAGATGGCTGAAAGCAAGGGGAAACTACAGTCGTAATTTTTCCCGAGGGCATGCAGCTTTACTGTATGGTTAAATGATGATGGCGAACTCTTTGGTAAGATATTCCGGAGGTAAAATAGTCCCCCATTCGGATCTCCGGGCGGGGACTACTCAGGAGGACGTTGTTATCAGGAGAAAGAAAACTGGCGTTCTACGGATCGGAGCGTGGAATGTCAGATCCCTTAATCGGGCAGGTAGGTTAGAAAATTTAAAAAGGGAAATAGATAGGTTATAGTTAGATATAGTGGGAATTAGTGAAGTTCGCCGGCAGGAGGAACAAGACTTCTGGACAGGTGAAACAGGGTTATAAATACAAAATCAAATAGGGTAATGCAGGAGTAGGTTTAATGATGAATAAAAAAATAGGAAAGATAGACACAAAGCCCATGCCTACTACAGTAGTACAAGTTTGTATGCCAACTAGCTCTGCAGATGATGACGAAATTGATGAAATTTATGATTAGTTAAAAGAAATTATTCCAGTTGTGAAGGGAGACGAAAATTTAATAGTCATGTGTGACTGGAATTCCATAGTAGGAAAAGGAAGAGAAGGAAATGTAGTAGGTGAATATGGAATGGGGTTAAGGAATGAAAGAGGAAGCCGTCTGGTAGAATTTTGCACAGAGCATAACTTAATCATAGCTAACACTTTGTTCAAAAATCATAAAAGAAGGTTGTATACATGGAAGAAGCCTGGAGATACTGGAAGGTGTCAGATTATATAATGGTAAGACAGAGATTTAGGGACCAGGTTTTAAATTGTAAGACATTTCCAGGGGCAGATGTGGCTCCTGACCACAATCTATTGTTTATTAACTGTAGATTGAAACTGAAGAAATTGCAAAAAGTTGGGAATTTAAGGAGATGAGACCTGGATAAATTGAAAGAACCAGAGATTGTAGAGAGTTTCAGGGAGAGCTTTAGGGAAAATTGACAAGAATGGGGGGAAAGAAATACAGTAGAAGAAGAATGGGTAGCTTTGAGAGATGAAATAGTGAAAGCAGCAGAGGCTCAAGTAAGTAAAAAGACGAGGGTTAATAGAAATCCTTGGATAACAGAAGAGATATTGAATTTAATTGATGAAAGGAGAAAATACAAAAAAGCAGTAAATGAAGCAGGCAAAAAGGAATACAAACGTCTCAAAAATGAGATCGACAGGAAGTGCAAAATGGCTAAGCAGGGTTGGTTAGAGGACAAATGTAAGAATGTAAAAGCATGTATCACTAGGGGTAAAATAGATACTGCCTACAGGAAAATTAAAGAGACCTTTGCAGAAAAAAGAACCACTTGCATGAATATCAAGAGCTCAGATGGAAACCCAGTTCTATGCAAAGAAGGGAAAGTAGAAAGGTGGAAGGAGTATATAGAGGGTCTATACAAGGGCGATGTACTTGAGGACAATATTCTGGAAATGGAAGAGGAGGTAGAAGAAGATGAAATGGGCGATATAATACTGCGTGAAGAGTTTGACAGAGCACTGAAAGATCTAAGTCGAAACTAGGCCCCGAGCGTAGATAACATTTCATTAGAACTACTGATAGCCTTGAGAGAGCCAGCCCTGACAAAACTCTACCACCTGTGTGCAAGATGTATGAGACAGGCGAAATACCCTCAGACTTCAAGAAGAATATAATAATTTCAATCCCAAAGAAAGCAGGTGCTGACAGGTGTGAAAATAAGCCAAGGCTGCAAAATACTAATGTGAATTCTGTACAGACGAATGGAAAAACTGGTAGAAGCCGACCTCTGGGAAGATCGGTTTGTATTCCGTAGAAGTGTTGGAACACAGAGCAATACTCACCCTACGACTTATCTTAGAGAATAGATTAAGGAAAAGCAAACCTATGTTTCTAGCATTTGTTGACTTAGAGAAAGCTTTCTCATATTCTGAAGGTGGCAGGGGTAAAATACAGGGAGCGAAAGGCTGTTTACAATTTGTAAAGAAACCAGATGGCAGTTATAAGAGTCGAGGGGCATGAAAGGGAAGTAGTGGTCGGGAAGTGGGTGAGTCGGGGTTGTAGCCTATCCCCGATGTTATTCAATCTGTATATTGAGCAAGCAGTAAAGGAAACAAAAGAAAAATTCAGAGTAGGAATTAAAATACACGGAAAAGAAATAAAAACTTTGAAGTTCACCAGTGTCATTGTTATTCTGTCAGAGACAGCAAAGCTCTTGGAAGATCAGCTGAACGGAATGGACAGTGTCTTGAAAGGAGGATATAAGATGAGTATCTACAAAAGCAAAACGAGGATAATGGAATGTAATCGAATTAAATCAGGTGATGCTGAGGGAATTAGATTAGGAAATGAGATGCTTAAAGTAGTAAAAGAGTTTTACTATTTGGCGAGCAAAATAACTGATGATGGTCGAAGTAGGGAGGATATAAAATGTAGACTGCCAATGGCAAAGAAAGTGTTTCTGAAGAAGAGCAATTTGTTAACATCGAGTATAGATTTAAGTGTCAGGAAGTCGTTTCTGAAAGTATTTGCATGGAGTGTAGCCATGTATGGAAGTGAAACATGGATGATAAATAGTTTGGACAAGAAGAGAATAGAAACTTTCAAAATGTGGTGCTACAGAAGAATGCTGAAGATTGGATGGGCAGATCACATAACTAATGAGGAAGTATTGAATGGAATTGGGGATAAGAAGAGTTTGTGGCATAACTTGACTAGAAGAAGGGATCGGTTGGTAGGACATGTTCTGAGGCATCAAGGTATCACCAATTTAGTACTGGAGGTCAGCATGGAGGGTAAAAATCGTAGAGGGAGACCAAGAGATGAATACACTAAGCAGATTCAGAAGGATGTAGGGTGCAGTAGGTGCTGGGAGATGAAGAAGCTTGCACAGGATAGAGTAGCATGGAGAGCTGCATCAAACCAGTCTCTGGACTGAAGACCGCGACAACAGTGTCAAGCAGCGCATTACTAATACCGTATTTGAACATTATGGTTTTTAAAAGTGAACACAAATAGTCTCAAACACAAAGACATTTTTTTTGTGGTAACTGGCTTCGATCAGTTATTGACCATCTTCAGACCTCATACTATGACGGTAGGCAGTGGCGGTGAATGGGTAGCCATTATAATTCCACGAATGTCATGGACTTACAACAGCTGCTCCATTCACCACCACTGCCTGCCGTCATGGTATGAGGTCTGAAGATTCTAAAGAAAAAAAGAAAAGAAAAGAAAATGTTTTTGCAATTGAAACCATTAGTGCTCATTTTTAAGTACTTTTGCCAGACCCATGCTCTCCATCAGAAATGTCCTAAAAAATTACATTATGGATTTGTTTTTCCTACTCATCTGCATTAACTTATATTTTTCTACATTTGGAGTTAACTGCCATTCATTACACCAACTAGAAATTCTGTGTAAGTTATCTTGTATCCTCCTACATTCACTCAATGATGACACCTTCCCATACAACATAGAAATCATCAGCAAACAGCTGCAGACTGCAGCTTACCATGTCTGCCAATCATTTATGTACATAGACAATAATAGGGGTCCTGTCACATTTCCCTGGGGCAGTCCTTACGATAACATTGTCCCTGATGAACACTCACCATCGAGGACAACAAACTGTGTTCTTTGACTTAAGAAGTCTTAGAGCCTCAGTTTACCTTCCATTCGGAAAGTGGGTGCACTCAGTGACTGTATTTGACTTATAAATTATAGAGTGTAGCACTCAGTCATCCCTTTTAGATTTTATTATGCAAATCCAGATTTTGGCTAGTCGCTAGCCATTCTCAATGCGGTATTTTTTATTGTCAATGCATGTAAGGCCCTGTTGTTCGGGCTTCGGTCACAGTATTCAAAGAACTGTGACTGACACCCGATGAACAGGGCCTTACATGCATTGAGAATAAAAAGTAGCGCATTGAGAATGAGAATGGCTAGCGACGAACCGAAATCTGGATTTACATAATAAAATCTAAAAAAAAAGACTGCACTCTATAATTTATAAGTCTTAGAGCTACTCGCATACCTTGGAACCTATTCTGTATGCTTGTGCCTTCATTAACCATCAGCAGTGTTGTGCCACGTCAAATGATTTTCGGAAATGGAATCTGCCTGTTGGCCTTCACCCATGGTTCGCAAGATCGCATGAGAAATGGGCAACTAGAGTTTTGCATGAGCGGTGCTTTCTCAAACTGTGTTGATTTGGGGGACAGAAGCTTTCCCTTCTTAAGGAAATTTATTGTGTTCGAACTGAGAATATGTTCAAGGATTTTACAGCAAACTGATGTTTAAGATATTGGTTTTTAATTTTGCTGATTCGTCCTTCTACTCTTCTTATATGCGGGAGACATTTGCACTTCTTTCAGTCGCTTGGGACTCTGTGCTGGACGGAAGATTCACAATAAATGCAGACTAAATAAGGGGCCTGTGCTATAGAGTACTCTTTGTAAGATTGAATTGGGATTCCATCAGGACCTGGTGAATTATTTGCTTTCAACTCTTTCTGTTGTTTCTCCACACCAGCAATGCTTATTACTGTGTCCTACATACCGGAGTCTGTACAATGGCCAAATGGTAGTATTTTTGTATGATGCTTAAATATGAAATTTAGAACTTCATCTTCACTTTTGCTATCTTCCACTGCCACACCAGACAGGTCATTGAGTGACTGGATAAAAGCCGTAGACCCACTTTGCGATTTATGTAGGGTTAGAGTTTTATCAGGTTTTTGGCAAGATCTGTTGCTGAGATATAATGGTGGTGGTAGTTGTAAGTTTTGTGCATCAATCTTTTTACAGACACACAAATTTCTATTAACTTTTGCCTCTCATTGTTTGCATGTTCTCTTTTGAACTGAGAGTGTAACAGCCTTTGCTGCCACAGCATTTTTCAAATTTCTTTGTTAAACCATGATGGATTTTTTCTGTCCTTAATCAACTTACTTGGCACATACTACTCCAAGTATGATTTACAGTCTGTTTAATCTCTGCCCATAATTCCTTGTCTGTTGTACTGGAACTAAATAATGTCAATTCCTTTTGGCAGTAATTCTCTCCTATTCTTCTTGATTGATTTATTATATTTAGTAACCAAAGTCACTGTGATGACTTCGTGGTCACTAACCGCTATCTCTATACTGATGCCATGGACTACGTCAGGCCTGTTTGTAGCTATGGGGCCTAAAACATTTCCAGTGTGTGTGGACTTTGAACTAGCTGCTCAAGACAGTTTTTAAAAAAGTGTTCAAAAGAACTTGGGAAGACTGTATCCACTGCAATAAATCCATATATGCCCCAGTCTATACACGGTAGGTTAAAGTCACGTCCAACTAAAATTGCGTGATATGGGTATTTCCACATTACTGACTGTAGATGTCTGGCCAATGGCTAAAACCGTCACGGCAGAATTGGGTGGCTGGTAAAAAATCCGACAATTGACTTAACTTCATCTTGACCTGTTACACATGACCAGATAACTTCACGGTCACACTCAAAATCAACCTCAATAGAGACAATATTTTTGTCATCTGCAATAAACACAGTCCCTCCTATGGTGTCTAATCTGTCTTTTCGATGTATGTTAAATGAATTGCTAAATATATCGGAGGCTCCTTTTTCAGGTTTGTCAGCTTTTGGTCTCAAGAATAAATTAAGCATGATAAGTATCCTGGAGGGCAGTAAATTCAGGGATTTTGTTACAAACATCTCTACAATTTACTGATAAAATTTTGTCAGTCAGTGCGTCTTAATTCTGAACGTGGTCTAATTTCACTATCTGTGATTATCTGGCGAGTGTTCACCAGATAACCTCAACATACCACCTAGGCTCCAAAAAATTATAAATATATAATAGTCTGCTATTAATGCTATTTACATTGCTATTCTTCTTGTTGCGCTCATCTCAATTTTTTCTGTTCTGTCCGTATCTTCCTCGTACCCTTTCCACACTGTGTTGAAGCAGTGCTTGAAAATTCCGCATGGGGAGGCAAAATCTGTGGAGCAGACCCTGAGTCCAGTTCTATTATTAATATATATCAGTGACTTTCCAGAATGTATACGACACAGAGAAAAGGTTTTCTTCACTGATGACAGCAACATTATAGTCACTGAGAATACACAAAAGCTCCTATTGTGGTTACTTACTACACCTATGTAAACCAATTTCTTACCTGTAGGATTCTCTTTGGAGATTTGAAGGCACAAAATGTGAACAGAATTTGTAAATAGTACATCTATTAAAACAATTAAAACAGTCTTCATAAGTAATGCATTCTACACATTCTAAGATTAGTGTGCTTAGAGGACTCAGGGTAGTGGTTGATGATGAAAGGGGATAACTGCAGTGCCTATCACATTACAGTACTTCATCTCGATGTAATGCTTTTACTATAAAATCGTGTGTAAAGATGTAAAGTTCATGATAGTAATTTCCTGCTGTTTTACAGAGTTCAACATCTCACTTATCTTCGGGGGTAGGGGGGGGGGAGGGGTATGTTGCCTCAGAATTTCAGGTGAATTGGGGGGGGGGGGGAAGACATAAAAATGCAGATTTTGGGGTATAGTTGCAGTTTTCTGAGCAGACTGGACATATTGCAAGAGGCATAGCAGCAAGTTCATGGTCCATTAGTCACCAACGGGTGTCTAAACTATGTTGTTTGTTTTCTGGGGCAAATTGTGTGTAAATCAGAGAACTTTGTATGATAGAGACTAAATGAATAAACACTGATCGTATATTCGGGTGGATGAAGTTTGCTCTGTCCGGCCATCCTGATTTAGATTTTCTGTGGTTTCCCTAAATCATTTCAAGGGAATGCAGGGATCATTATTTCATCAAGGTTACGGTCAATCACCTGTCCTATCCTCATAAATAAAGCTACTTACATTCTCTCTCTCTCTCTCTCTCTCTCTCTCTCTCTCTCTCAGTAGTTATGTGATCTACCCATCTAATCTTCTGTAGCACCACATTTGGAAAGCTTCTATTCTCTTCTTGTCTAAACTATTTGTCGTCCACATTTCACTTCCAAACTTGACTACACTCCATACGAATGCTTTCAGAAATGACTTCCTGACAGTTAAATCTATACTCAATGTTAACAAATTTCTCTTCTTCAGAAACTCTTTCCTTGCCATTGCCAGTCTACATTTTATATCCTCCCTACTTCGACCATCATCAGTTATTTTGCTCGCCAAATAGTAAAACTCTTTTACTACTTTAAGCATCTCATTTCCTAATCTAATTCCCTCAGCATCACCCGATTTAATTCGATTACATTCCATTATCCTCGTTTTGTTTTTGTTGATGCTCATCTTATATCCTCGTTTCAAGACACTGTCCATTCCGTTCAGCTGATCTTCCAAGAGCTTTGCTGTCTCTGACAGAATAACAGTGACATTGGTGACCCTCAAAGTTTTTATTTCTTTCCCATGTATTTTAATTCCTACTCTGAATTTTTCTTTTGTTTCCTTTACTGCTTGCTCAATATACAGATTGAATAACATCGGGGATAGGCTACAACCCCGACTCACCCATTTCCCGACCACTACTTCCCTTTCATGCCCCTCGACTCTTATAACTGCCATCTGGTTTCTTTACAAATTGTAAATAGCCTTTCGCTCCCCGTATTTTACCCCTGCCACCTTTAGAATTTGAAAGAGAGTATTTCAGTCAACATTGTCTACAAATGCTAGAAACATAGGTTTACCTTTCCTTAATCTATTCTCTAAGATAAGTCGTTAGGTGAGCTTTGCCTCATGTGTTCCAATATTGGTATGGAATCCGAACTGATCTTCCCCAGCGTCGGCTTCTACCAGTTTTTCTATTCATCCGTAAAAGAATTCGTGTTAGTATTTTGCAACCGTGGCTTATTAAACTTATAGTTCTGTAATTTTCACACCTGCCAACACCTGTTTTCTTTGGGATTGGAATTACTATATTCTTCTTGAAGTCTGAGGGTATTTTGCCTGTCTCATACATCTTGCTCACCAAATGGTAGAGTTTTGTCAGGGCTGGCTCTCCCAAGGCTTTCAGTAGTTCTAATGGAATGTAGTCTACTCCCAGGGCATTGTTTCGACTTAGGTCTTTCAGTGCTCTGTCAAACTCCTCACACAGTATCATATCTTCTATTTCCATAATATTGTCCTCAAGTACATTGCCCTTGTATAGACCTTCTATATACTCTTTCCACCTCTGTGCTTTCCCTTCTTTGCATAGAACTGGGTTTCCGTGTGAGCTCTTGATATTAATAGAGATGGTTCTCTTTTCTCCAAAGGTCTCTTCAATTTTCCTGAAGGCAGTATCTATCTTAGTGATATATGCCTCTACATCTTTTACATTTGTCCCTGCTTAGCCATTTTGCACTTCCTGTCGATCTCATTTTTGAGACGTTTGTATTCCATTTTGCCTGTTTCATTTACAGCATATTTGTATTTTCTCCTTTCATCAATTAAGTTCAATATTTCTTCTGTTGCTCAAGGATTTCTACTAGCCCTCGTCTTTTTACCTACTTGATCCTCTGCTGCTTTCACTATTTCATCTCTCAAAGCTACCCATTCTTCTTTTACTGTATTTCTTTCCCCCATTCTTGTCAATCGTTCCCTAATGCTCTCCCTGAAGCTCTCTACAACCTGTGGTTCTGTCAGTTTATCCAGGTCCCAACTCCTTAAATTCGCACCTTTTTGCAGTTTCTTCAGTTTTAATCTACAGTTCGTAGCCAATAGATTGTGGTCAGAGTCCACATCTGCCCCTAGTTATGTCTTACAATTTTGAAACCTGGTTCCTAAACCTCTGTCTTACCTGTATATAATCTATTTGAAACTTTCCAGTATCTTCAGGCTTCTTCCATGTATACATCCTTCTTTTATGATTCTTGAACCAAGTGTTAGCTATTATTAAGTTATGCTCTGTGCAAAATTCTAACAGGCTGCTTCCTCTTTCATTCCCTACCCCCATTCCAGATTCACCTACTACATTTCCTTCTCTTTGTTTTCCTACTATCGAATTCCAGTCACACATGACTAATAAATTTTTGTCTCCCTTCACTATCTGAATAATTTCTTTTATCTAATCATAAATTTCATCAATCTCTCATTATCCTCACAGCTAGTTGGCATATAAACTTGTACTAATGTGGTAGGCATGGGTTTCATATCTATTTTGGTCACAATAATGCGTTCATTATGCTGTTTGTAGTAGCTTACCCGCATTCCTATTTTTTTTCTTCATTGTTAAAACTACTCCTGCATTACCTCTATTTGATTTTGTATTTATAACCCTGTATTCACCTGACCAGAAGTCTTGTTCCTCCTGCCACCGAACTTCACTAATTCCCACTATATCTAACTTTAACCTATCCATTTCCGTTTTTAAATTTTCTAACCTACCTGCCCAATTAAGGGATCTGACATTCCATGCTCCGATCTGTAGAACGCCAGGTTTCTTTCTCCTCATAATGACGTCCTCCTGAGTAGTCCCTGCTCGGAGATCCGAATGGGGGACTGTTTTACCTCTGGAATATTTTACACAAGAGGACGCCATCATCATTTAACCATACAGTACAGGTGCTTGCTCTCGGGAAAAATTATGGCTGTAGTTTCCCCTTGCTTTCAGCCGTTCACAGTACCACAACAGCAAGGCCATTTTGGTTAGTGTTAAGAGGCCAGATCAGTCAATCATCCAGACTGTTGCCCCTGCAACTACTGAAAAGGCTGCTGCCCCTCTTCAGGAACTACACGTTTGTATGGCTTCACAACAGATACCCCTTCGTTGTGGTTGCACCTACAGTACGGCTATCTGTATCACTGAGTCACGCAAGCCTCCCCACTAACGGCAAGGCCCATGGTTCAGGGGGGGAGGGATTTTACATTTATGAAAGTATAATGAATGTCAGCATCTTCCATGGCACAATAGCTGAATACAAGACTCATACTCGTGCATGATAAAATCAGTTTAATTGTTTTGCAAGTTTTTGTACCAGTACAACATGGAAAGAACAACAGGTGTGACTGAGTAGTGAACTGTACATTATAGTTTAGTTTCCTCACTGTGTAAGGAAAAAAGGCTATCAAAATTTAAGCTCACTTGGGTCATTAATGTGTTGACATCGAAGTTTTTATTCAGTACACTGAAGACATATTGTTAAATTATTTCGTTCTACACAAATCTTTCATTTCCTCCTCTTTCATATGACCTGAATTGTATCAGTGAGCTCAAAAACTGCTGATTTTGCAGGGTCACAACTTAGCCAGAAAACAGAATTTAAATAGGTTTATTTACATGCTACAAAACGTGAATGAGCGCTCTGAACTTCATTGACATGGTCATCATTTAGTGTGTCATAAATGTGCTACAGTGGAACTGACCATGAGGATTGGAATCACTGTTCCTGTGACAACAACTCATTATTAAAGGTTCTTGATCTTTTTGAATAAATTGAGAGGACTTAAATATTCAGTACACTACTCTCTGGATTGAAAGACTACATCTGGAGAGTATTTGTCTTGCAACAATTTTTATTACTTCTGCAATAGCCTCCTTTGTACCCCTTCTGTAAAATTTGAAGTGAATTTGAAATAGCTACTGAAAGATCTCTATAAATTTATTTACTAAATGATATCTAACTTTACAGGCCGATGGATCAAGTTGCTTTGAAGAATTCAAATGTTCTAATATTGACAGGGCTAACACAGACACCAACTGCCAACCCAGATTCAATGCTAGGAGAACTCTGCATGACAGTTGGTAAGTGTTTCATATGCTTTTGTGTGTGGAAATACTATGTACAGCACTATTATTTTTCATTTCAACTTTCACAGCAAATACATTACGATGTGGTGGCAATGTTCTGATACCATGCTATCCTTCTGGTGTTGTATACGATCTTTTTGAGTGCCTGTCAAGTCATCTGGATAATTCTGGGATGTCAACAGTACCCTTATATTTCATATCACCTGTTGCAGATACATCATTGGCATATTCTAACATTCTTGCTGAATGGTAGGTATAAATTGGTAATAATTAGCACTATTACATTGTGAACAACATAGTTGTTGAAAAATTTATTGAATTTCAGGTTATCAACCACCAAGCAGAATAAAGTCTACTTGCCCGAAGAGCCATTTCCACATGCATTTCTTGTTCGAAATGGGCGCTTGAAACATTTCAAACATATTTTTACAGAAGGTTTCAGCACAGACTATCGTCAGGTTTGTTCTAACCCTTTCCAATAAATCAGCTAAAAGACAGGCATGATGAAAAAGAGTGCTAGAGATCTTTAAGATTTTGGACAAAGTCCTTCTACAGAAGTAGAAAATTGACACATGTCCACACTCACATACTCATGGTCCCTGTCTCCAGGCACTAATGTAGTGCATGTATTACTTTTCTACTCCTGGAAAAGAACTTAGTTTGAAAGCTGATATATTTCCAGTGTTCTTTTTGTTGCGCCCGTCTGCAACCCAACATCTCATCTGTGTGGTGAGTAGCGACCTATCCTTTATGTAATGTTGTTATACCATCCTGGACTTTACATTGTTTGATATCAAGCCTAGATCACATGAAATTAAAATGTCTGTTATTAGCAAATAAAAACTGAAAAAAAATTGTTTATAATAATAACTACCCAATTAATATAATAGAGGGAAACATTTCACGTGGGAAAAATATATCTAAAAACAAAGATGATGTGACTTACCAAACGAAAGCGCTGGCAGGTCGATAGACACACAAACAAACACAAACATACACACAAAATTCTAGCTTTCGCAACCAAGGGTTGCTTCGTCAGGAAAGAGGGAAGGAGAGGGAAAGACAAAAGGATGTGGGTTTTAAGGGAGAGGGTAAGGAGTCATTCCAATCCCGGGAGTGGAAAGACTTACCTTAGGGGGATATGTGTGTGTGAATGTGCGCGAGTGTATACCCGTCCTTTTTTCCCCCTAAGGTAAGTCTTTCCGCTCCCGGGATTGGAATGACTCCTTACCCTCTCCCTTAAAACCCACATCCTTTCGTCTTTCCCTCTCCTTCCCTCTTTCCTGACGAAGCAACCGTTGGTTGCGAAAGCTAGAATTTTGTGTGTCTGTTTGTGTTTGTTTGTGTGTCTATCGACCTGCCAGCGCTTTCGTTTGGTAAGTCACATCATCTTTGTTTTTAGATATAACTACCCAATTAAATATTTAAAATTTTAGAATTCAAGGTATACAAGCTAATTTACCCCCCCCTTTTATTGCAGCCTTGTGTTGTATTTTGTGGACATCCCAGCTTGAGGTTTGGAGATGCAGTACACTTCGTGGAGTTGTGGGGCTCCAATTCTCTCAACACTGTAATTTTTACTGGTGAGAAAAAAATTATGTACAGTATCTGCTTCATAATTACGCCAGTTTTTGATCTTTTTATAATTTAATGTGTAAGCTGCCAGTTGCTGTTGATGTTTGCAAATCTGCAAATTGTATTGAAACATTAGTGGTATTAATTTGTTTATCACATTTTAAATTTTTGGTTGCTTGCTTTTCTGAAGTTAATAGTGCATTCCAACTAACTGACAGATATCACCTCAGCTTTGATGTTGAGAGCTTCAGTTGTTCTCAGTTTGGGCATTATAATTAAAAATCAGCACAAATAATCTTGAAATAATTGGCAGTTCATGTATTTGTAGCATCTTGGTGGCAATACTGAGCAATATTGTACAGTGTGAAGATGGTATTCGTATTCAGGGGGACATTGATCCAAATTCCCTCTGGGCCATTAAGATTTAGGTGTGTTCCTTAAATCTCTTACAGCCAATGTCGGGATGGTGTCTTTGAAAAGCACATTGTCCATCTACATCTATATCCACAACTAAATGACTACTCTGAATTCACATTTAAGTGTCTGGCAGAGGGTCCATTGGACCACCTTCAGATCACTTTTCTACTGTTCAACTCTTGAACAGCGTGTGGGAAAAACAAACACTTAAATCTTTCCCTATGAGATTTGATTTTTATTCTTTTATTTGATGATCATTTCTCTCAATGTAGATGGGTTCAACAAAATATTTTCGCATTTGGAGGTGACAGTTGGTGTCCGAAATTTTGGGAAAAGATCGCATCACAATGAAAAACCCCTTTGTTTTAGCAAATACAACTTGGATACCATGAGAGGCTCTCCCCTGCTTAGCAGTAGGCCTGATACAAAATGAGCTACCCATCTTTGGAATTTGTGATGTCATCCATCAATACCGTCTGGTAACTATCCCATACCGCACAGCAATACTGTCGCAGAGGTCAGACAAGTGTAAGGTAGGCAGTCTCTCTAATAGACCTGTTCCATTATCTCTCTTTTTTTTGCCAATAAAATACAGTCTTTGGCTTGTCTTCCCACAACATTATCTATGTGATCATTCCAGTTTAAATTGTCCATAACTGTGATCTCTGTGTGTTTATCGGGATTTAACAGATTCAGTATTACTGTAAATGACCCCACACTTTGTTATTTAATCAGTTGCCACTTTTCGCGTCATCCTGTCTAAATAACTTTGCAGCTGGTTTTTATCCTCTAATGCAGGCCGGACATAAGATGCCAAGCTTCACTTGTGCAGTGTGTGTGGGCCGTAAACGGGCCAAGGCCTGGCCTGTCATGGGGTTTTGCTTGGTCCTTCTCAGAAATATACGGAACAGAATGACATTTCATTCAGTATTCCAGTGCGACATTTTTCAGTTGTCACAAGTATCTGAGTTTGTCAGAATCATTCTGTCAGTACTGTTTCACCTTCGCTATTTGTTTGTTGTATAAAGTACGTTCACAGGTCGTGTGGCTGTTTGCACAAAAAGAGGCAGTCTATCAATCTGTCATCAGGGCTTTAAAATGAATGGGAATGACAGAAAAGAACCTAAGTGAGAGGCACTGCATCTTTGCTATGAAACAACATTGCAATCCCATGCAGAAAGAATTTAAAGATTTCGTTCACAATAAAAGAGCAAAAAATTACAGTGACAGATGAGATTCATTGTTCTGTGCATAAAAAAGTACTTTGCACTAAATTTGCAGGCCTGGAACACGTGAAGAAAACAGTGGTATGAGTAGTAAAATTTATGAACGTGTACACATTATTCTGCTGTCAGTTGCAAACAGTTTTCAGTGCAACTGAACAGTGTGCATGGAGACTTCATATATTGCTACAAAGTACGTTGTTTAAGTCAAGGGGCGTGACCAGAATGATATTTCGATTTAAAATTTGCTATTGCTGAATTTGTGACGGAAAAAGGGTGCAGGAATGAAAATTAGAACACTCTGAATGGACTGCAGACTTAGTGTTTCAAGTGGACTTGACTGCACACTGCTCACAGTAAAATGTTGGAAGGGGTGGCAGGTTAAGTTTAATAAGAAATGTTGTATTTATTCATTTGTCGCCGTCTTTTACAAGAGCCTGAAAACTATTTTTGCAATCAGCTAGAAAGCGATGGAGAACATCCTGACCATAGTATCAAGTCTGCAAGTCCACATTATCCATGTGCTGACTGAAAGAAATGTTTCTACTCTCTATTTACTCAGAGGGAATAGTCACTATGATTATAAATAAAAGTTTTGAGTTCTAATTGATTAATATATTCAATAAAAATTCACATGCGCAGGCATAGTAATACTTGTGGTGGTGGTGGTGGTGGTGGTGGTGGTGATGATGTGTCTATTATAAACGGCTCTAGGAGTAATTTGGAGGTAATCTCTATGGTAAGTTCCAGTTAAACAGTCCTTTGCCCTGACTGCTAATCATCACAGATGATTGCATGCCACAAAAGTGTAAAATAATCTCGCCATTTGCCATGTGATCTTGTTAACATTACAGGTGACACACAGTTACTTCTGTGAAATCTGAGTGATCCAGGGCGATGAACAGTCCTCGCCAGTTCACTTCCAATTTGTACTGAAAACATACGTTTAGCTGTATACTGGCTGTGACATTGTCCGAGGCAGTATGTAAGCTGGCATTTGACTGATGTGGATTGATTGGATAGCAAGGTGTGAAGTGAAGTGTGTCACTGCCTCTCGGGCTGTATTTGTATATGGGCGCAGCTGACAGCCAAACAGAACATCTGCCATCATCTGCTCTAAGCCCAGGTAGCAGTATCGAAGTGTCTGCTTTCTCGGACTCATATTACTGTGCAACACTGTTGTGTACCAATTTACAATCTTCATAATTTTACATGAATGGAGTTAGGTTGGCTTTAATACAGAGAAGATTTTAGCTCAACTGCATTTAAACTTTTCCAGCTAGAATTTTTTGGAACGAAACCAACAGTAGAACATGATCTCTGAACTACATTTTTAAGAGGCCTTGTATTGGTTATTACCTACATTAAGGTCTTGAAACTTGCTACAGCTTTACTGCTTAATGGATGTAATCAAGTGCTGTAATCAGAACTTTCTACCATTAGTATAAATGATACTTAATCTATTACATATAATGACATTTTTGTTCCAAATGTAGTGTTTGGTAAACTACTGGAAAACTAATAGAGGTAGCTTAATGGGGTCATGTAGGTAATGTTTTTATATGAGACTGAAGCTTCAAATACTGTTTTTGACTAAAATATTGCTCCAATAAATTTGAGACTCATAACTGTTGCTTGTGACATACATAAGCACAATCTGAAGAATTTTTGGCTTTCTGTCTTTATTATTTAGTGCCACTTGGTTTTTACTTAAAACAATGTACTTAGTGAAACCTATTCACCTAATCACTCTGCGATTTAACAATTTTAAGATTAATATACTGAAGCATACGTTGACAAAGTGTGGAAAAGCTACTTTAATTTTTAATTTCATTCTTAGATCATGGCGCAATACTTTGTATGCTACACACAGGCACATTATGATGTGGCATTCGCAGCAGTGAACTGGAGTAAGTCCCAGCACACTTGCTCACCTCTGTGTCTCTCAAATTATACAGGGCATGTTTCGACACAGTTGCAAGGTAACATCTTTCTGATTTGATGGGGATGCTTTTAAAAATAAAATTGCGTTGTAGAAGGGACACATTCTAACAGACAGACCGGTTCCGTAAGGTCGCTGGTATTAAAGAAAACACAAGATTTGGAAGACTTCATTGTGGCCTTGAAAGAATTACAGTGGTAATTCTATAAAGATTTTGAGGACACTGTCATTGCTACATTTGTTTGTGTTCTGTTTTCAAGACCATTTGCCATTTCAGTTTAAAGCGCTCCTGTGTTTGTGCCGATGTAACTGACTGACCTGCAAGGTAATTCCAGTTTGAATGACAAACCTTTTTAAGTTAAAATTGTCCAGGACATCTACATTACTTTTCTCAAGTAGTGTTTTCAAGTCTCCATAATGAGATTGCATAAGTGCTACAATCTTTTGATTGACATATTTGTGTGAAAGGTTTTTTTCAGTTATGAAACTAAATAAGTTGTGATTATGTGGCATCTTGAGTGCAAAACTCTGTGAAATAATCTGTATCTATCCACATGCAGACAGTTTGTACCAGAAAATAATTGTTATGTCTCCAGTGTGCCAAAAATAATTAAATAAAACTGAAAATTTGTTTTGCTTGTGACCTATGTTGTTGAGAAATGTGAAAAATAAAAGCAAGAAGTATGCAGTGAGACTGTACTGCCGTTTAAACGTGGTGCGCTCAAAGTTTTCCCCTCTTGCCCTCCTCACACACTGACAGGGTGATGTGGAAAGGGGCAAATGTGAAGTTAGGCTGAGCACTTTGGCACATGTGCACAGGCACAGCCTGTGAGCGAAGATCTTGGCTGCTCCTGCTCTGATTTGACAGATGGTAAATGACAGCATGAGCTCCAAACAATCAAAGAGGGCAGCCCAGATTGTCTCCTAAATTTTTACGTAGATCAGGAACAGCAGAAGGCCTATAAAACTTCCCTGAGGAGTAATCTGTTTTCAGATAATATGAACTATGACCTTTCTGACAGGAATTCACAAACCCACTCTCACAACTGAGATGATACTCCATGGGCACGCGACATGATTGGAAGTTGCTGGTGAGGAATGGTGTCAAAAGTCTTCTGGATATCTAGTTGTATGGAATAAACTTGAGACTATTGACTATAGCTCTCATTACATTGTGTGAATAAACACTTAAATGGTATTTTATGTGTCTGTGCAGACTGTCAATAGGTAATTTTCTTTGAGTTAATTCATAACATTTGAAAACAGTATATGTTCCAGAAGCCCACTGCAAATTGACTTGAGTGCTTTGTGTGTTTAATTCAGTGGATTTCCCATATTTACTTTCTGGAGTATTGGTGTGACCTGTGCAACTTTCCAGTCTTTAAGTATGGATCTTTCATTGAGTTGTGTATGATTGCTAAGTATGGAGCTATTGTATCAGTGTACTCCGGAATGAACTTCATCGGTGCACAATCTGGACTGGACGACTTGCCTTTATTAAATGATTTAAGCTGCTTCATTAGCTGAGGATGTATTTCTAACTTTACTAGTGTTGGTAGCGACTCTTGATTCAAATTCGAGAACATTTACTTAGTCTGCTTTGGTGAAGGAGTTTTGGAGAACTGTGTTTACAGGGTGCATACACTCCAGGACAACTGGGAAATCTGGAAAAACCAGGAATTTTCTCATGTGGGAGAAAATCGGGAAAAACATGGGAATTTTTCAGAAATTGGGAATTTTTCGTTGTTTCAATATTCAGTTAAATTTTTGTAATTTTCGCTGGTAAGAACTTATACTCTAACAAGGAATAGTACTGTACCACATTGCTGCAGAATAATACCACAGCAGTAAACATAAATGAGAGAAAAAACCAAAATAAAACACTAGTTGCAAAGGAAATGTGCCATTTACAACAACCAAACACTGTGCACACACAAGTGTCTTACAGCAGCAAAAGATGTCAATGGCATTAGAATGAAACTGTGCAATCGTAACAACAAACCTCTTCCGATGAACGTGACGTCATAACTGTTTACTTTAGGTTCGTTTGACCAGCGGACTCAAGTGCTTGTGCAGCTGAGTGGTGTATGAACAGTATCTCCCATGTCTGTCTACTTGAAGTGTGGCTGTTTGCTGAATCAGCAGTAGCAGCAAGCAGCCAGATGCTAACTGGGAAAATTTCCTGGCGCACCGAGGCTGCAGATTGCACTTGCAGAGCAGTCTGAGTTGGGGGGGTTTAGTTTCCATGTGACCAGTGTTTACACTTAGTGATTTTTCTGTTTCCTCTTCGTTTACAGCTCCCATGTCAGATGAAATCAAAACAGATTTCTGTGGCCAGGAGCTATCAAGTGAATTAAAATACATTCACATAATTACGGAAGGCTAAAATATATTATTAGTTTGTTTGCTGATTTTATTTTTGGCAGTCAAGCATTAATTGCCTTCAACAGTGAAGTTATTTTTGCCGTTTTGCTCAAGAAATTTGGCTTTTATTAGTCTTCTCCATGAAGATAGTCAATTTATTTCAAATGACTGTGTTTCATTCCATAGTATTAGCTAGTTACAACTGTTTGCCAAATTTTAAGTGCATGTTTTCATCTTCTGGCACGTGTGGTATTACGACATAATAAAGAACCAAATTTGAGATAATACAGTACTGGTTCGAAAACCACACTGAAAAGCATAATATTAGCTTGGGGGCTTCTTCATTGTAAATCTGAACTTACAAAAGTGCGCTTCAAGCCAAATTGTGCATTTTTTACGGTTTACGAAATTTCGATGCTCTTGAAGTATCATTTGATGTCCTGTTTCTCGTAAGAACTCTTAATGCTTTACACATATGTAAGTAATAGCTGCGCGCACACAGTAACGCCTGTTTTCTGTCGCTCTCTGACGACTGCTGAAATGAACGTATTTCTGATAGGTCTTGGGAAAATTGAGGGTATGGTGGTTTGAAAAGCATTACTTTCAAAGTAAATTTCCTTTTATGCAAGATGAATTACGTTGTGTATGAGAACGTGTGATGAATTTCTTAAATCACATTCTATTTGGATCTCGTTTAAATCTTGGTGCTCTGAGGCCCAGCCACTTAGAAGAATTTCGAGCTCAAAAGACCAGATATTTGTTTCATTATTTTAAATAATGACGTAAATGTGAGGTATTTAATGTGCTGTGTTTGTTGACATTTGAATTTATACTTTCAAGAAAAAGAGTCTCATAATTAAAGCTTTTGGCCATTAAAGCCTTCGTCTATTGTTGACGAAGGCCTTAATGTCCTAAAGCTTTAATTGAGAGTGTCTTTTTGTTGTGCCTATCTGCGACTCAGCATCTCCGTTATATGGTGAGTAGCAACTTTCCTTTTCATAATATTGTTATATTCCATCCTGGATTCTGTTTAATTTATAGTTTTACAATATGAAAATACACAGTTTACATGTTGTTGCACATCAAAGATCTTTCCAAAACTTTTTTTTTAACTGAGTTTCGTTTTCTAAAGTGCCTGGAAGTTCTACACCGGTATATAAAACATTAAACATTCAAGGGGTTGATAAGTTTTATAGTCAAGAGGGAATCTATACCGTCACTTAACACGGAAAAAGTGTATTTTTTAACTGGGAAATGGAATTTTTTTTTCCTTGTCCGCATATACACCCTGGTTTAGTAACTGCGCTTTAGTAACACTGTCTTCTGTAGCTTTACCATTGCCATAGTGCAGCGAAGATGTTGATTGTGTTTTACTACCATTGCACTTTACATACAACCAGAATTTCTGGATTTTCTGCAAGATTATGAGACCGAGTTTCACTATGAAACTAGTAAAAGCACTGCCATTGAAGTGTGCACGAAATTTCAAGCCTCTGTAAAATGTTACCAATCTTGGAGATTTTGTTTTCTTTTAAATTTGACATGCTTTTTATGTTACATCTGCAACACTGTTTTGATCTGTTTTTTGTACCATAGGGGATCAGATCCATCACTTTTTGGTTTATTTGGCTTCCATCACTTTTTGGTTTATTTCTTATAAGATTTCATTCCCATTCTTCCTCCATATAAGCTTGTGCTCCATTTCTAGTGACCTTTCTATGCTGAACATTTAATTCATGCACTGTATGAAGGCTTGGATACACACTAATCTTCTACAAGACATTGCTGTTCCATCCATGAAAAGTTCAGGCTGTGAACAAATTGATGAGAAGACAGTACTTACTGAACAAACAAATATGATCATGATAGACATCAGCATACAAACTTTAAATAAATTTCAAGTTTTTAAAATTCACGTCCATTAAAGGGTGATGAAATCGGGGAGAAGGAAGAGCAGGAGGCTGACTGGTAAAACAGAAAAGAAATGGGGTAGTTTGTTGAGAACTGAGGATTAAGAGGTGTTCACAGGAGTAATTAGGACTGTAAAGTGAACAGTGAACATAAGGGATATGAATTCTTGTGAAGTTAACAAAACACTGCTGCATACAGACAGGGAGTCATCACAGCCGCAACTTGCTTTACGGTATATGACCCACTTACGGCAATATTCATGTCGTATATCAACTACCGCGCTCATAAAAATCAACTTAATATAATTATGAAGCTTACTGATTATCATTTACAAATGGCACCCTGTTATATAGTAGTGAAATGCAACATTTTGCTACCCATCTACTTGCTCCTATTGTCATTTGGGAGATTGAATGATCTTTTATCGACTTGAACCAACCCTTCATGGCTACTTATTTACTAGCTGAGGCCAGTTCTTCCCCCCCCCCCCCCCCCTACCACCACCACCACCACCACCTGGCCTTGGCTTTGTAGTAAATCTACAGGTCATTCTTCTTCTTTTGTTTTTGATTGGACCATGGATGGCTTACAACCTTTGTTCGGCTGCATCTGGTGGTGTGAAAAAACCTGCTTCATTGGCGCACTTGGTGCCAAAGGGGTGTCAACATGGCCAGGCACAGAATAGTAATAAATCAGCCTGGTAGTCCTGGCATGGACTGCACTTCACTGCACTATATGCATTACACTGTGTGCAGTATTCCAATTGCTGATATTGGGATGATGAACCAGCTATCCGGCATCAGGCTTTGTACTCGTGTAATCAGTAGAATTGCTTCATGAAGATGCAGCTCAGGAAAGCAGCATGGAAAAAAAAATGGTAGCACTCTTATTAAATGGATGGCGACAGGATGACAATAACGAACACAGGATAAGAATTCTGCGGCTCGCGTATACCTCGGCAAAATATGCCGCACAACAACGCGGGCCACATGGCATACTACAGGCGAGCTGCTGAGAACACGGCCAGGGATGTTGCCTTTTTGGAGCAGAACAAGAGACTGGTCGAGCGATGGTTTGGCGTACCTAGCTTCTGGAAAGCATGGCTATCTTAAGTTCTCCCTCTGGCGGAAGTGACCAGTAAGGGCTGGTTGCCGGTCTAAGCAGCCTGTCATCTGCTGCTACAGATGGAGGTGAGGGAAGGAGTCACCTCACAGTCCCCCCCCCCCCCCCCCCCCCCCTTTCAAGAGAAAAACAGCGGTATCAGCTGCGCAGAGGGGTGTTTGAAGCTGACTGATGATGCTTGCTGAGTGGCTGCAAGGGTTGTTGCTGCTGTGCCCGTGCTGTGGTTTCCGATGAAAGGAGGGTCATGGGCAGCCCCTGCATGCAGCGTTAGGAGCATGTGAAGTAGCGTCGCTGCTTCAGTGGTGCAGGTGCTAACAGCGGTGGTAACGACACTATTGAGCTTGGCGGGAGCCTTTGGCGATGGGGCACTGTCTGTCGACTGGAGGCTGTGGGAAGGGTAGTGCAGTGGTGACATCAGAGTCCCAGGGACTGGGAGGATTGTGACTCATGTAGTCGGCTGGAAGTGGACCAGAGTCAGCATTGGCTGGTGGTGTGTCGGACACACTGCCAGGGTGGCAACAGCTGGTGGCACATCAGGGACACCAGAGGAGACGGTGTAGGTCTATGTTGTATCTGGTTCATTGTTGATGGTGCTGTGGCTGCATCTGGAGGTACATTGGGGCAACTCTACCTGTGGTCGTTGGCTGGAGGGGGCTATAGGACATAGATTGGCTTGAGCCTGACTATGGAGACAGTAGTCGCAACTCCATTCAGGTGAATGGAGAATGTCTTTCTTGTCCCTGCTTCGTAACACAAAGTGCGTGCCTGAATACTGAGGGCAAAGTGGAGGCTGGTGTGCATCCATCTGAAGCATGACGTGTGTGCATGCTGAGAGATCACAGTGGAGGAAGGTATGGTTCACACCGTGCCATTGCAGAGGTGTTTGTCGCAGTTGGGCCATGTAGCCTTGGAGCTGCAGCATGAAACCTGCGATGGTGCTGTCAGGAGGGAGCACGGTCACTTCCAAAAAAAATCACCAGGAATGACCAGTAGCTGTCCATGTACCAGCTCAGCAGCTGAAGTTCCCAGATCACTTTTGTCTGATCTGCAGGCCTAGAAGTATCAGGGGTAGGGCAGCAGACCATTCAGAAGAATAACATGTGAGGGGCTCTAAGTGTGCAGTGGAACCACTCCTTCATACCATTAGTTGCATCATGGTAGCTGGCGGTATGGCAGAAATTGGAGCCACAGTTGGCTGCCAGAGGTCAGAAGAGGGGTGCGGTGAACTGGTGCCCGTGATCCATAGTGATGTTGCATGGGCAACCAAAGCATGTTACCCAGGTCTGAACAAAGGCTGGTGCCACAGTTTTGGCTGAAATATTTGGGATAGTTGTGGCCTCCGGCCAGCAAGTAAATGTGTCAATAATTGTCAGCAGATATCATGCTGTTGGAGGAGGGTAGCGGGCTGACGATGTTGAGGTGAACGTGCATGAACCGGTGTTGAGTGGGGGCAAAGGTGGCCACAAGGGAGTGAAGGTGCCAACCGACCTCAGCGCGCTGACACGGAACACGGCACCATGCCCAGTTGGATGCCTAGCCAGATGAAACATTGTTTCGTGAGGGTGGCGGAAGTGCGGATGCCTAGATGTATGAGGCCATGGACATGGTCAAATGCCAGTTTTCAGAAGGCAGAAGGGAGGAAGGGGTGTGGGCCACCATTGAAGCTGTCAGGTTTTGAAGGATCCAGAGGACGTTGAACCAGATCTTACAGTTAGAGCTGCATATGGATCTTAACTGGAGGTTGAGGCCAGAGTCAACATTACAAAGGGCGTGGTCAAGGTCTGGGTTGCCCTCTTGAGCAGCATCCAGGGCATTGTAGTCTAAGGGTTGGGTGATAGCCCAGGAGCGGCTAAGACAATCCGCCACAATGTTGTTGATGCTGGCAACATGCTGAACCTTGGTGGTGAATTGTTCGATGTACTCCTGCAGCCTAAACTGCCGAGGTGAGTTCTAGTCTATGTCTTTCCTGCAAAAACCAGAGGTTAGGGGGCACTGTTCTGTGAAGATCGTAAAGACCCGTCCATTGGCTGAAGTTCGGAAATAGTGCACAGCTTCGTGTACTGCAAGCAGCTATGGTCAATATGCACCCCAGCGACATTGTGTATCATCGAGCTTGGACGAAAAAAGGTGAGTGGTTGCCAGATGTTGTCCGCGTATTGTTGTAGGACAGCTCCAATAGCCATCTGGCTCGCGTCCGCCACTATTGCGAGTGGAGCATGGGATGGGGGTGGGCCAAAAGGGCCGAATTGCTGTGTCCCATTTTCTTTTTTTGAAGCTCCCGATCATGGCCAGGGGCCAAGGGACCAGCGTGTTCCCATTGTTTATATCCCCACAGAGTGATGTAGTAAGGAACTCTTAGGTCGCAGGAGCATTGTTAAGACGATGATGGAAAAAGTTGACCATGCCAATGAAATGCCCAAGGCCTTTGAAAGTGATAGGGCATGGAAAGTCTGTCTTGGGAAGGGGGCGGGAGCCTGTGGCAGAGACTAAGTGTCGGAGGAATTTGACCTTACTCACCCCAAAAATGCATTTTGCCAAGTTGAGGATCATTCCAGCTTTCTGTAGGTGGGGAAAGATTTTACATAGCTGTTGACGCTCAGTAGGGACTCTGGAGTAGATGAGTATGTCATCTAGGTAGATGAAACACTCTGTTGTGCAAAAATAACTGCCTTGTTTATTTGACATTTCTGAGGCCAAATGTCATGAACAGACTCTTGAACAGGCCAAAAGATGTGATTGTGGCTGTTTTCTCAATGTCCTCTGGGTTGACTGGGATTTGTGTGCAATCTGCCTTAATGGAGATAGTAGCTCCTGAGATAGTAGCACCTCGTAGGTGTGGAGGAGCGGGACTGGATAGTGGTCAGGGATGGTGTGGGCATTGAGTTTACGGTAATTGCTGCAAGGGTGCTTGGAACCATCCTCCTTGAGGGCAAGGTGAAGAGCTGAAGTCCAGGGGCCTTTAGAAGGGTGAAGTATGCCAGAGGTGAGGAGCTCTTTGAACTCCTTTTGTACGATTTTGCGCTTGTGAGGGGGGTTAGGGGATGGGCACAGCAGAAAAATGGGGGACCAGGGGTAGTGGCAGTGTAATGCACAGTGTGATGCTGAATATTCCCAGGGGGGCTGAATGGCTCGATGAGGAGGCGGAAATGTGCAAGAAGCCGAGCAGCTTTTTCATAGCGAAGCATGTCGCAGGGTAGGAAGTACAGTGGACGGTCTTGCTATAGGTGGCATCAACTAAACGGCACTTCGCTACATCGACCAGTAGGCTGTAATGACCAAGGAACTCGTTGCCCAGAATGGAGACGGTAATGTTCACGACCGTGAAGGGCTACGGAAGTTTGCAGTGGAAACCTAGGTTGAGTGAGCAGGTATGCACCCGGTAAGTAGTGATGGCAGAGTTGTGGCAGCAGTGCTGAGGAAGGGAGGTGTGGGGGGGGGGGGGGGGATTTAGGAGTAGTTTGCGGGGGATTTATGGATAAGTTACAACCAGTGACAAAGATGTGGTGGGCAGGGGGATTAGTGCTGGCATCTCGGAGCTCAGGCACGCCAGAATCTGGTAGAGGTTGGGGGCTTGCAGGCTGGATGGAGGGAGGTTCGTTAGTGACAGGTGGCGTGAGTGACATCGTGCGTGTCATGGGTTGGGGTGGGATGGGAGGGCTGGGTGAATAACCGGCTGGAGCTGTGGTGTGGTAGCCAGCGTTCCATACTGTAGGAACAGCAGGGAAGGCGTTCAGGGTTTTGAATAGTTTATTAGCCAAGACCATTGCATCACCTAATGATAAATGAGCTTGTGAGGCCAGGGCAGCCTAAAATGGGGGCAGGAAGGCGGATGAGCCAGCAATTCAGGATCAGGCCTTCTTGGAGAATGTGCATTTCCAAGAGGGCTCGGATGTGATCCAGCAAGAGGGACGGGCGTATGTCGTCACATTGTTTGGATGATAACAAATTATGTGCCTATTGCAGCTCTGAAGGCGCGAAGCTGGAGATGATGCATTCTTTCAGTTTACTGTGGCTGCGAGAGAGGGGTGGGTGTGAATAACATCCTAGACTTAGGCTGGAGTGGTCAGGTCGAGGTGGCCGACAACCACCCCAAATTTCATTGCATCACTTGCGATAGAGCAACCTGTGAAACCTGCCTCGGTGGAAGGAAACCACAGATGCGGGTCTCATGGGTTGAAGGAGAGCAAATGAGCAGCAGCATGACCGGAGCAGGGAAGGTCTGCGTAGTCGGCTTGTGCTGGGTGCGCTGCCCCATGGGTCAACTGAGTCAAGCGGTTCTATAGTGTTGACAGTTATGTGCAGTATTCCAACACCTCCAAAGGGGTGGGAACATGTGGAAGAGACATAGTGATTTAAGCATGCAGGCAGTGTTTTGTGGTATGCGGTAGGGTGCTGGCAAGCAATGTTGCAGAGGAGAAGCCTGGCACAGCAGGTGCGCCGTATACATGTAATACAATCTCCACCGTGTGTTATTGCGAAAAGGTGTGTTTAGTACACCACACGGTTACACTGTGACTTGTCCACATGATGTCTGTCAGCTACAGGAGGGGTGTGGTGGTGCGCGCTGTGGGATGGTGCATGTGGAAGGGCGCGGGTAGGGGTATGGAAGGGGGATGATGGCACATGTGAAGGGAGGACACACGTGGAGATGGAGGGATGCAGGCGGGGGGCAGTGATGCATGTGGAGGGGTGTGGGAGGGTGGAGAGGGCAAGGTGCGGGCAAGGGTGCAAACAGGATGTGTCCAGTCTACGTAACAGGGGCTGATTTCTTTGCCACATACGTAGTGCTAATCAGAATAATAGAAAAGGAAAAACGCATGTTTCAGTAATGATACTTGGTGCTTTGGTTTAAAGGAGTCACCAGTGAAGGAACGATTTATGTTCCCTTCGTTACACCTAATGGGTGCACACGCCTAAGTGGTGTGCTAGTTAAGAAAATAGCAATTCAAGATAGGGCATGTTGGAAGATCCGTGCTGGCTAATCTAGCATATTGAACCAAAAGTTAACGACTACAGAAACATTCAGACTGAGCTAAGACCCCTTAATCGAGGTGGACCTTGGGAGGCTTATAACTTTTGTTCGGTGGTGTGGAAAACCAGCTTCAATGGTGCACTTGGTGGCAAAGGGGAGCCAACATGGCTGTAGATGGAATGGAAGTCCTGGCGCATACTGCACTTTACTACACTATTTGCACTACACTGCATGCAGTATTCCAATTGATGATACTGGTATGACGAACCGGGCGTCCGGCATCAGGCTTTGTACTCCTGTAGTCAGTAGAGTTGCCTCGTGAAGACGCAGCTCAGAAAGATGGCATGGAAAAAACATGGTAGCACTCTTATTAAATGGACCGCAACAGGATGACGATGACGAGCGCAGGGTAAGAATTCTGTGATTTGCACACACTGTGGCGAAATGCAGTGGATGGAGTGTCGGATAAACTGTCAGTGACAGAGCACCTCATGTTCCTGCTGCTAATAAGGTGAGTACACCATTTGTTTGTCATATATTTTTACAAGCTGCCAACAGGAGTGTCTTATTTACAGATACCTGCGTAGTTACTAGTTTATTTTTGTAATTTCTTGTGTGTTCGCGTGCTTACGAGGCACAACCTTTTAGTTTAACGACAGTGTAATGTACAGTACTGCCGTTGTATCGACCCTCATGTCGTATAGGCTTTTGTTTCTTTCAGTTAGTGTAACTCAGTGTCGGTTAGACCGTCAGTGAGGGAGCACTTCGAATTCCTGCTGTTAATAAGCTGAGTACACCGTTAGTTTTCTACATATTCTTACGAGCTTCGAACAGGAGCAGCTTCACTAGTGGGTAGGAACTGTGCTTGCTGTGTACAGATGCGAGCTGAGTTGGTGACCCTTTGCTCACAGCTCCAGGCTACATTGGCTTCAGTCACACAGCTTGAGGTTGCTGTTAAGGGGCACCACTGGGGGGGGGGGGGGGGTCGGATGCAGGGATGGGAGGGACATCGAGCACGTCCCATGTCTTCCCCAGTTGGTCCACAGCTGTGGCCACCCCGGGTACTGCCTGCGCTGAGATTGACCTCTCACCCGTGGTCGAGTGGGAGATCATTCCAAAGTCTGGTAGGCAGTGAAAGACTTTCCGAGGGGCCAATCATAGGACATCCCCGGTTCGTTTGACGAACAGGTTTTGGCCACTATCTGTGGCTGACAAAGTCTCTAAGCTGTTTGCGGTTGTCCACCCTGTTCCAGAGGAAGCTTCTCGGCCCGCAAGGTCTGGGCATTCACAGAGGGCGGATTTTCTGGTAGTTGGGAGCTCCAATGTTAGGCGCATAATTGGGCTCCTTAGGAACATGGCTGCCAAGGAGGGAAGGAAGCCAGTGTGCACTCCATATGCATACCGGTGGGAGTCATTCCGCATGTGGGAAGGGGTGCTTCTGGCTGCCATGAAGAGTACAGGGTGCAGCCAACTGCAGGTGGTGGCTCAAGTCAGTACCAATGAAGTGTGTTGCTTTGGATCGGAGGAGATTCTCTCTGGTTTCAGGCGGCTTGCGGAAATCGTAAAGGCTGCCAGTCTTGCTTATGAGATTAAGGCGGAGCTCACCATCTGCAGCATCATTGATAGAACCAACTGTGGTCCTTTGGTGCAGAGCTGAATGGAGGGTGTGAATCGGAGGCTCAGGTGGTTCTGTGACCGCATAGGCTGCAGATTCTTTGACTTGCGCCATCGGGTAGTGGGTTTCCAGGTTCTGCTTAATAGGTCAGGAGTCCATTACACACAGGGAGCGGCTACACGTGTAGCGGTTGCTGTGTGGAAGGGACTGGGCAGTTTTTTAGGTTAGAGAGCCTCAGGAAACCACAGAAAAGGCGTCCGTCTAAAAGGGGGCAGGTAAAACGTAGTAAGGTAGTTGTAGAAATGATCTGTACTGTAGTTGTAAATTGTCATAGCTGTGTTGGGATAGAACCAGACCTCCAAGCCCTAATAGAAAGCACTGAAGCTCAAATAGTTACAGGTACAGAAAGCCGGAAATAAGTTCAGTCAAAATTTTTTTTCAAACGATCTAGAAGTGTTCAGAAAGGATAGATTAAATACAGTTGGTGGTGGAGTATTTATTTCTGTTGGAAGTAGTTTGCCTTGTAGTGAAATTGAAGTAGATAGTTCCTGCGTAATAGTATTTGTGGAGGTTATAACTCACAATTGGACAAAACTATTAATTGGTTGTTTTACCGACCCCCCCCCCCCCCCCCGCTCCCCCCGACTCAGATGATGTAGTTCCTGAACAGTTCAAAGAGAACTTGAGTCTCATTTCAAATAGGTACCCCACTCATACAATTATAGTCTGTGACGACTTCAATCTACCCTCGAAATGCTGGAAAAATTATACGTTTAAAGCCTGTGGCATGCATAAAACATCATCCGAAATTGTACCAAATGCTTTCTCAGAGAATTATTTTGAATTATTAGTTCATGAGCCCACTCAAAGCGTAAATGGTTGTGAAAGCATGCTTGACCTCTTAGCAACAAATAATCCTGGACAAATAGGGAGTATCGTGACAAATACAGGGATTAGTGACCAAGAGGCAGTTGCTGCTAGGCTGAACACTGTAATACCTGCAACCATCAAAAAGAGAGGCAAAGTATATCTATTAAAAAAACTGATAAAAATGCTATTTAAACCTTTTTAAGAGACAGTTTCCATTCCTTCCTATCTGATTATGTAAGTGTAGAAAGGATGTGGAATGATTTCAAAGAGATAGTACTGACGGCTATTGAGAGATATATACCACATAAATTAATAAGTGATGTTACTTATCCCGCATGGTACACAAAATGGGTCAGATCGTTGTTGCAGAAGCAACGAAAAAAGCATGCCAAATTTAAAAGAACACACAATCCCCAAGAGTGGCAAAGTTTTGTAGAAGTTGGAAATATAGTGCATGCTTCAATGTGAGATGCTTTTAATAATTTCCACAGTGAAACTCTGTCTCGGAATCTGGCATTAAACCCAGAGAGATTCTGGTCATACGTAAAGCACACCAGTGGCAAGACGCAATCAATACCTTCACTGCGTGATAACAATGGTGAAGTCACTGATGACGGTGCCACTAAAGCAGAATTATTAAACAGTGTTTTCCAAAACTGCTTCACTGAAGAAGACAAAGTAAATATTCCTGAATTCCAATCAAGAAAAACTGCCAAGATGAGAAACATAGAAGTAGATATCCTCAGTGTAGCAAAGCATCTTAAATCACTTAATAAAGGCAAGGCCTCTTGCCCAGATTGTTTACTAGTCAGGTTCCTTTCAGAGTATGGTGATACAATAGCTCCATATTTAGTAATTATATATGATCGCTCGCTCACAGGAAGATCCATACCTAAAGACTGAAAAATTGCGCAAGTCACACCAATACCCAAAAAAGGGAAGTAGGAGTAATCCACTGAATTACAGGCCCATATCGCTAATGCTGATTTGCAGTTGGCTTTTGTAACATATATTGTTTGAACATTATGAATTACCTCAAAGAAAACGATTTATTGACACATAGTCAGCATGGATTCAGAAAATATCATTCTTGTGAAATACAACTAGCTCTTTATACTCATGAAGTAATGAGTACTATCGACTGGGGATGTCATTGATTCCATATTTTTAGATTTCCAGAAGGCTTTCGACACTGTTCCTCACGAACGTCTTCTAACTAAACTGTGCGCCTATGGAATATTGCCTCAGTTGTGTGACTGGATTCGTGCTTTCCTGTCAGAAATATCACAGTTTGTAGTAATAGATGGAAAGTCATAGAGTAAAACAGAAGTTAATATCTGGCATTCCCCAACGAAGTGTTACAGGCTCTCTATTGTTCCTGATCCATATTAACGACATAGAAGACAATCTGAGCAGCTGTCTTAGATGATTTAGATAAGATATCTGTATGGTGTGAAAAGTTGCAGTTGACCATGAATAAAGAAAATTGAGAAGTTATTCATATGAGTACTAAAAGAGATGTGCTAAATTTTGATTATGTGATAAGACACACTAATCTGAAGACTGTAAATTCAGCTAAGTACTTAGGGATTACAATTACAAATACCCTAAATTGGAACACTCACAAAGATAATGTTGTGGTAGAGCAAACCAAAGACTGTGATTCATTGGCAGAACACTTAGAAGGTGCAACAGGTCTACTAAAGAGACTGCTCGCACCACACTTGTCCGTCCTATAATGGAGTACTGCTGTACGGTATTGGATCCTCATCTGGTGAGACTGACGGGTGACATTAAAGAAGTTCAAAGAAGGCCAGCTCATTTTGTATTATCGTGAAATAGAGGAGACAGTGCCATACACGATACATGAATTGGAGTGGCAATCATTAAAACAAAGGCGGTTTCCATTGCGAAGGGATCTTCTCATGAAATTTCAATCACCAGTTTTCTCCTCCGATTGCAAAAACATTATGTTGGCATCCACCTATATAGGGAGAAATGATCATCACGATAAAATAAGAGAAATCAAGGCTCGCACAGAAAAATTTAAGTCATTGTTTTTCTGGTGCGCCGTTTGAGAGTGGAACGGTAGAGAGACAGCTTGAAGGTGGTTCATTGAACCCTCTACCAGGCACTTTATTGTGAATAGCAGAGTAATCACATAGATGTAGATGTAGACGGCAAAGCGGGTCAAGTGGCATTGCGTGGGCAAGGTACCAAAGCATAACCGGGGATGTTGCCTCATTGGAGTGGAACAAGACTGGTTGAACGATGGTTCAATGTGCCTAGCATCCTGAAAGCATGGCCATCTAAGTTCTCCCTCCAGCAGAAGTGACCAGCGAGGGTATTGTGGGGCTGGTTTCCAGTCTACGCAACCTGTAGTCTGCTGCTACAGGGGGAATCAAGGCAAGAAGTTGACACATTTCCAAACATTTGGCACATCTCACTGCATCTGGTTTATCCAGTAGTTCATATTCAATCTGTGCCTCTACCTTTGAGGAACTTGTTATAGAGCCCGTTTTGTGTTCATACGTGCTCGGGATTTATTCCCATTTTCATGGCCCTCAAGGTGCTCTTTTTTTCAGAGTTTATTATAGTCCCAATAAACCTTTGTAGCTCTGGCTGGTAGTTCGGACAATACATCAAACTTCCTTGTTTTGTTGTCTTGAATTGAAAAAGTATAGTTATGGCTCTAGAGACAAATGATGCTGTATTTTCTTCTTGTATTTTCTGAGTGATTAAGTCTCATTTTATGTCTTCATTTAGGAATTTCACAAGTTTTGTTATGTCCCTTGCAAGTGTTGATACACCTGGCATGAGCAGTCCATCAGTGAAATATTTAATAATTTTGGGACTCATGTTTGAACACACTTCATGAAGAGTGCACAAGGCTGTATAGAATATGTATAATTATATGTATTGTATTGATAGCATATCTCAAACGTTGGTTGTTAAGGTTCTAAATATTCGAGGTGTGATAAATAAAGTGGACCTTCTGACCATGTTGAGAGTTCAGCATTTGTTCAGTATCTTATCAGTTGTTGTGTAGTTTACTGCTACAGACATTCACAAGATAAACCATGTATCTGTATTGTGTGTCTACCTGATTTTTAAAAAAATTGCAGTGGTCATGATACTGTTGACTGTTGTAATATGGTTCTTCTCCTCTTTTAACATAGTTTGATTTTCTTTTTCAGAGCCTGATTATCCGTATCTTGAGGCGCTTGCTCCATTTCAGCCATTGGCTATGAAAGCCGTGCATTGTCCTATTGACACTAGTCTAAACTTTACACAAGCAAACAAACTCATCCGAGACTTGAAGCCAGGAACATTAGTGCTGCCAGAATCTTACAAGCAGCCTCCTATAACTGCACCTCATCGACTGGATTTGGTTATTGATACGGTATTGTATTTTTATTTATTTATTTATTTATCCACATCCTTGCAGGAATTTCAGTCAGATAAGAACTTCATTATCATTACCATGATATATTGCCTAAGAATGGTCATATTTCTTGTGGAGATTAAAGTTTATTGCTTATTGGTGGCATCCAAATGTCTTCAATTGCTGATGATCCTGTTACAAAATCATTACAGGTTGTCATCAGTTGTTTAAATTGTTAACTTTAATTTTGCTTATCATACTACACAGGCTTTCACAGTTGGTATTTGCGTCCTTTGTAGTTGTTTGTTTTATGGACATTGGCCCATGGTCCAAGGAATATTTCTCTCCCTAACATTTTGCCATCCAATGCTGGAGACATCGTGAGAGACCGTAAAAGACACAGACAGCAGTAGCAAATTTAAACACTCAGCAAGCCGAATTGTTTGTATGTATTCACACAACGGTCAGTTCATGACATCACTAGATTGCTGTGTAAGATATTGCAGGTGTGCCATATATGTAGGGTGATTGTGATGGGGAAGAATTGGTACTGTTTACCTTACTTCTCACGTAAGTGCCAGAACTTGTCTAACTTCTATCTTCCTCTTTTTCTCTAAAGTTATGTTTGTGCATTTGGGTTTCTATGGCCCCTCTGTACATTCTAGCATAGTAGTAATTATTGGATGTATATAAAACCATATTATCAGAGAAATGAAGTTGCTTGTTCCCTGATCTCACTGCATGTTGTGCTACTGCCGATTTATCTGTGTTTCCTAGGCAACATTTGTTCTTGTTCCTTAAGCCTGATGTTAAAGCCTCTTTTTGTAGTTCCTGTGTGCACTTGACTGTATGTGTAAGGAATTTTATAAATATCTAGCATAGAAAGTGGTGGGTGTAGATCCTTTACAGTGTTCAAATACTTTTGCATCTTTCTTCTTGGTTTAAACACTGTCTTCTTAGCACTCTGCTAATGCAATCTGTGACATTTGTACAATTGGGAAGTAAAATTTCCTTTTAGTTGTCCCATTTTCACTGGGAAAATACAAATCTTTTAGTGTCAAAATAATTTAATTGGATAGATAAAATACCTACTCACAAAGTGGCAGCAGAACACACACATAAGATGGTTGTAATTGGCAAGCTACGGGGCTAAGTGGCTCCTTCTTCGGGCAGAAGGGTTGAAGGGGGAGGAAGAGGGGTGAAGGAAAAGAACTGCAGAGGTCTAGGAAAATTGGTAGATTTCGGGAAAGTCGCCAGAACTGCGTGTCAGGGGAGACTTACCGCATGGGATGAGAAAGGAAGATTAATTGTTGAGGACTGCATTGGATGAGATTTGAAAACTCGAGAGTTTAAAGATGGAAGACAGGGTAACATGGAGACAGATTACTGCTTATACATTGTGCACGAGTTAATAAGAGTGAAAAAGCTAAGTCCATTGTACATAACAGAGGTGGGAGGGGGCGGTGAAAAATAGATGGGTAAGACAATGAAAGATGTAGAAAACTAAAATGGAGCGAAGAAAATAGTAGTTACTGTGAAGAAATGCTGAGGCAGAAGAAATTAACGTAAATTAATTCCAGGTGGGTGGTGAGAACTGAGGACATGCTGTAGTGCTAGTTCCCACCTGCAGAGTTTTGAGAAACTGGTGTCTGGGGGAAGAATCCAGATGGCATATTTGGTGAAACAGGTTCCAAGATCACGATTGTCATGTTGTAGAGCACTTCTGTAACAGGATATTGCAAGTAGTCAGTATACACCCTCTCCGTATGCCCATTAATCCAAATTGACAATTTGGTGGTAGTCATGCCGAAGTAGAAGGCCGAACAGTGTTTACATAACAGCTGGTATTTGACGTGTGTCATTTGACAGGTGGCTCTCCCTGTGATAGTATATATTTTGCCAGTTACAGGGCTGCTACAGATGGTGGTATGAGGGTGCATAAGGCAAGTCTTGCAGTGGGGACAGTCACAGGGGTAGGAGCCATAGGGTGAGGAGATGGGTGGAGAAGGAGCGTAGGGTCTGACAAGAATATTGTGGAGATTGGGAGGCCAGTGGAAAACTATTCTAGGTGTGGTGGGCAGAATTTCAGACAGAATGGATCTCTTTTCAGGGCATGATTTTTGGAAGTCAAGCCCCAGTCAAAGTAGCTGATTAACTTATTCCAGACCAGTGTTGTGCTCTGAAGTTGTTTTTGCAGGGATTAGCAGTACCAGGATTGGATGTGATGGCCCAGGAAATTTGCTTTTTAACTAGGCTGGTGGGTAATTACGTGCAGTGAAGGCTGAGGTGAGAACTGTGGTGTATTGCTGTAAAGAGTCTTTGGTGAGGACGAGATCAACATCCAGGAAAGTGGCATGGGATTTGGAATAGGACCACGTGAAATTTAATTGGGAGGTGTTCAGAGATTCCAGGAATTTTAACAGGTCCATATGGTAAAGATATCGTCAATGTACCTAAACCAAACCAGGGGCTGAAGACCTATGGGTCCCAGGAAAGTGCCTTTCAATTGACCCCGTGGCATAGGAGAGAGCTATCCTGGTTCCCATGGCCGTACCCCAGATCTGCTTGTATGTCTACCCCTCAAGGTGAAGTAGTTGTTGGGAAGTATAAAGTTAATGAAGGTGAGGAGGAAGGATGTTATACGTTTGGGATCAGGTCGTTGCTGACTGAGGAAGTGTTCACCAGCAGACAGACCACGTATGTGGGGGATCTTGGTGTAGGGGGAAGTGGCATCAGTGGTGACAAACAAAATTTGTGGTGGGAGTGGGACGGGTAAGGACTTCAGACAATTTAGGAAATGGTTGGTGTCTTTGATGTAGAAGGGGAGTCGTTGTACTATGGATTGCAGGTATTGATCAACTTAAGCAGATATACGTTCAGTGGGAGCTATGAAGCCAGCAACTATAGGACGTCCAGGATGTTTGTGGATCTTAAGAAGGAGGTGAAAGGTGGGGTGTGTGGTTTGGGTGGGGTGAGAAGTTCTATGGTTTGAGGTGAGGTGTTAGTCCTTGTGAGGGGACTGGGTTTCAGGGAGGGACCGTTGGTCAGTTTGAATCACAGAGATGGGATCTTGATGGCAGATGCTGTATGCAGGGGTGTCAGACAGCTGTTGTTGACCTCATTAACGTACTCTAGTATCAGTGTTTTCCCAAATATCATGATGCAACTTATTATTGAGGAAAATGTGTAGCTGCATCAACTTACAGTTCACAGCAGCCATATCATGTTGCATGTGATAAATGCACTTGGAGTAGCTTTGCCTGTGTATGATCATAGTTCTGATGCACAGCTGATGAAATTCTCATTCTCAGAAAATTCAGTGTTGTCGAGGTGTGTCTACATTATAATGAAAAGGTGAGAGAACTAAGTAAAAGAAATCTCTTCTTCACGTGCCATCCAGAAGTTTAACATTTCTTGACATGTTTTCCTCATAAAGGCATTTAATCATTCTTTGCAGGTGTCATTGCTAAGTTTTTTATTTTTTGTATGTTAGATCTTGGTCCAAGGCACAGTTTTCTTTGCTCTTCTAATGCTGCAGACATCATCAGAGACTATAAAGAATCAGCACTAGTGATTTCAAACAAGTGCAACAAGCCAAACTGTTTGTATATATCCATGCACTGGTTAGCTCGTGAAATCACTGGACTGTTGCACTACATTGCAAAATATCAGACGTGTATGATGGAGCTTGTGGTAGGGAAGAGTTGTGCAGTTTAAGTTGTACACTGATAAGGAAAAATTCGGGAAGGCATTCCTTCGGACACTGGAGATGAAACTGTCATTTTAACTTTCATCTATTCATGGTACTTTCACTATATGCCCTCATGTAGAAAAAAAAATCTCAGAATTTCTAAATTTCCTAGATGATACTAATTCTAATACAAAGTTCACTATGGAGAAAAAGAAAGAAGCTCCAGTCTCATTTTAGGATGTAGAGGTACTTAGGAAACCTGACCGACCTTCCGGGCACAAAGTCTACAGAAATTCTACTTGCACAGATAGGTATCTTCCTGGAAATTAGTCACCATCCCAGGCAGCAAAGAGGAGTGGGCTAAAAGAATCTTTGAACATTCTGGTCGCTGCCTGTAGAAACTGAGTGTGTTGTGATTTCTGTAAGAACTGGCACAAGGGAGTCTCCAAGTGTGACTTCCCACATTGTTACAGCACGATGCAGTGCTTTATTTCAGAGCAGTGATGGCTTGACATCAGTTGTCCGTTCTTGTAGTACTTTGGAGAGATGCTAACTGGCTATGCCGGCTTCCACAAAGTGGTAGGTGACTTGAAAACACATTATAGGTGTAAACAGTTCCCATGCTTTTGTTATTGCTGTGTGGTTCCAAAGTTGTCTTTGTCAGAAAAGTTTGTTGTGAAATGGAGGACAGTTTGACTGAAAAAGAAATTTTGAGCTAGCTCAAAGAATCTGGATTAGAAATTGATGATGATGATTTTGAAATTGACAACAGTATTTCAGAAACAGACAGTAAATATAAATATCATCCAGTGTGAGTAAGGATCACAGTTATATTCACTGTAGCTTTACTGACTCACATCTTGTATTTTGAAGGTAACAAGGAGCGTCCTGAAAATGGAAATGAGCTATCAGATGAATTAGAAGAATGTGATTTGGGTAAGTGACAATGTTCGACCCCAATTACTTTTCTTTGAAGGTGCAAGTAATGTTTTAGCACCTTAGGACACTGAAAGCACCTAATTTGATTGTTGGGGTGTGTTTCTTGATGAGAACGTCATAAAAAAAATAAAAAAACATGAAACTGAAACAAACTGATATGTGCCATCGAGTATTTCTAAATTGTGAAGGCAAAATAAAATAACCCTCAGGTTGCTTTGGGCCAGTTGGTCTGCTGTGAAGCTGCATTAGATGTATGTTTTTTGCTGTGCTTATTCAGTGTGCCTTGTGCACAAAACAAATATCACAGACTATTGGAGCAATGAGCTAATGTTAGATTCACCTTTACCTGAGAAAATTGTGAAGAGAGACTGATTTAGATATTTTTTTTAGTGCTTATTTGTGGATAACAGTGACAGTTACATACACGGGGAGGAACCAAACCATTATGTTTTACACAAAAACTTTGTATTAAAAAACAAGAACAATTTTTTTCCCTGAGAATTGAACAGTTCATGAAAGTTTGCGTCCTTTTAGCAGAAGAATTCGGTTCAGAGTGCATATCAAGAAAAGCCAAACAGGTATGCTCTAAAAATGTATGGGAAGATCTGGTTGAAAATTACAAATCATTTAGGAAGCCAGGCTCCATACATTTTGTTTGTGTGCTCATCAGCAACACAGCACCTGTGCCTTTTGGTGAGTCATCTCCTTTGTTCCTAAATGATAGATATGCTTTAAAGCTTTTCAGTCTTAGTAATTCTGCAACAAGCAATGTTTTGAACTGTGTAGTATACTGGTGCAGGGTAAAAAGATAATAGTGCGCATTCAGTAGTCGTTTGTTTGGGTGACACATTATACAAGGACTGGTTTTATACAAGTATAAGGTTATTTGAAAGATTATTTGATTAGGGCACATGTGCTGTTGGCACAGTTATGAGGAATAACAGGCCTGCCACAGGAATTCAAACAAAATAAACTAAGAAGAACTGAAATGGTATTAAAAAAAAATCCCATGTTAGCAATTCACTGGAAAGACACTAGGGATGTGTTTGCCTTGTCTACAAAAACACAGCATAACAAGTAGTTTCTCTAACATAAAACCAAAATTTGGAGTGGGAGAAAAGCTGAAGCCTGATCTCATACTTGATTATAAGAAAAATGAAATCAGTTGGTGACGTATTATTATTTTCAGCAAAGAACAATGAAATGGTGGTAGAAAGTATTTTTTCATTTGTTAATCATGTGTATACTCAATTCTTAACATGTCTACAAGATACAAGGCCTGTCTCTCGCAAAGGAACCCATTTGTTTACATGTATTGTGAACCCGGGAAAACAAATTCTCGAGAAAGTTGTTTGAGATTTTGTCGAAAATGAACAGCAGTGCTCCACAGCAAACAGGCTAACTGCAATGCATTTCCCCCACTCATGTACCACTGACAACAAGCAAGAAGTATGGTTCAAGATAGTGTGTCGTTTGTTCTGAGAAAGGTGCACACAGTACTAGCAAGTGAGTTAGAAGGGAGACCAGATAGTGGTGTGAAGAGTGTAAAGTAAGGTTGTCAGAATGAGATTTTCACTCTGCAGCGGAGTGTGCGCTGATATGAAACTTCCTGGCAGATTAAAACTGTGTGCCCGACCGAGACTCGAACTCGGGACCTTTGCCTTTCGCGGGCAAGTGCTCTACCAACTGAGCTACCGAAGCACGACTCACGCCCGGTACCCACAGCTTTACTTCTGCCAGTACCTCGTCTCCTACCTTCCAAACTTTACAGAAGCTCTCCTGCGAACCATGCAGAACTAGCACTCCTGAAAGAAAGGATATTGCGGAGACATGGCTTAGCCACAGCCTGGGGGATGTTTCCAGAATGAGATTTTCACTCTGCAGCGGAGTGTGCGCTGATATGAAACTTCCTGGCAGATTAAAACTGTGTGCCCGACCGAGACTCGAACTCGGGACCTTTGCCTTTCGCGGGCAAGTGCTCTAGGTTGTGTCTACCTGACTGTTTCAAACAATATCATATAAAGGCAAATTTCGTTCAGTGAAAATAGTTACATAATTTTCAATGAACTGGTTTTGTACATTTATTTTGAAATAAATTCTTGTGTATTGCATCTCCAACCTTTCTACTGCCTCTTAGTCTTCCAATTTCCAAAATTATACTGTAAATATATTATGAATATCAGAACACCTTAAATAAATGTGGAGATAAAGGATTACGACATATGTTTCAGTAAAAAAAGTTTTGCTTTTCTCTTTCATCTTGTAAACAGGAGCAATACCAAGAAATCAAAAAAGTGTGTGACTTAAGACGGACTGCAAAAGTTACTTTGGCCTGACTGGAGTATGTTAAACCAACAAAAAAGGTGCATGAAGATTTGAACATAGCAGATCTGTATATAAAAATCCTACATATGCAGTCAAGTTTACATAGGAATTACAAAAAGGACACAAGAGCAGTTGTTGTCTGGGGAACACAGATAAATAGGCAGTAGCAGAACATGCACAGGCATTGGGAAACACCAAATTTATTCCTTTTTATCTAGAGCCAGTCATTACTACTATGTTTGGATGTACAGACAGGCCACAGAAACCTAAAAGCATATTAATGACTTTAACAGAAAAGGAAGAGGATTAAAATTTGACAAGTTGTGGACATTAACACTAAATAAAGCAAACAGCAATAATTCTTCTCCACCATAAGCTCTGTAACACATCACTAAATTCTATGATCTTGGATATGGTGATGTCACCAGCTGACTATTGCATGGATATGTATAAACAGCTTTGCTTGCTGAGTTTGTTTCAAGTTGCTACTGCTATCTGAGTTTGTACAGCTTGTGATGAGATCCCCATCACCAGAAGATGAAATGATAGCCATGGAAATATGCTTTGCACCACGGCCTAAAACTCAAAAAACAGAAGTCACAATCAATTGTGGTAGTTTTTCATGGTGTGGCTTCTTGGTACTATGCACAAAAAATATGTGAAATCTGCAACTGGATATAAGTAATTCCAGTTGCATAACCAGTCCAACATTTGGACATGGCTGCATTAAACATTTGTTGCTAATTTACTATATTAACAAATCCGGCAGTACATCACAATTGCTAAATATGTATGGGAGTTGGATAATACATATCCGCCCCTCTCTCTCTCTCTCTCTCTCTCTCTCTCTATCTCTCTCCCCCCCCCCCACCCCCTCTCCCCATCTCTCTGTTCACTTGCTTCTTGCCTCCCCCCCCCCCCCATATCTGTGAATCACATTTATTGTTATTGCCAACAAAATGTTGATTGGGCATCGAAGTCGCTTGTACTGAATGGGTACCTCATTTGGGATTGTTGGTATATTGGGTGTGAGAGACCTCTCCAGCTATTGACTCTGTAAGGATAGTAGCTTCAATGATAATATTTCACATAGTTTTTAACAATATAAGGAAGCAGCTAGAGACCTGCTCACTGTAAAGATGACTCTCTGAATTGCATTCCAGTTTGAACTGCTGGAGATGCTGATCATGTGTGAGTGAGGTGTTCTTGCTTGTGTGAATGAATGTGGGTGTGTGTTTTCTTTTCTGAAGAAGGCTTTTGCAGAAAGTTAAATGTGTAACAGTCTTTTCGTAGTGCCTGTCTGCAACACATTGTCATCTGTATGGTGAGTGGCAATCTGTCTTTTTCCTTATATTGTTGGTGTTTCCAGGGTTTTCCATTGCACGTAATTTTTGTCCACAGTGAGTAAGGTTACAAAATTCCAGATTCAGATTCCTCAGTAATATTCCAGTTGTAAGACAGTAAACCATAATACAACTTTCCTGTTTTCTTTTAAAACTGTCTGTGAGGTTGAATCTGAAACAGCTTGTATTTGTGTCTAGAATTTTTGTTTAAAATTATATAAAAGGAGAGAGAATTATATGGGAGAAAAAATTTGTCTTATGATTTAAATGCTCTCTGCTGTAGTTAAAATTGACTGCAAAAAAGAAATTGATACTGAACATTTTCGCAGTACACCGTAACACAACATTTTCTTTATCGCAGTCTATTTTAATGGGAAACCTGTGAATTGTTGTTTAAGAGAATATATAGCCTATGGCCATCTCAATGTTTATGAGTATCGTGTAAAAAGTTGAATTAAATCGATCAAGAACTTTTTGAAGTTTTTGAAATTTCTGCTAACACTCTTTCCCTTATAAGTATAAATGTTTGTTAGTGTTGTGTCAAAATTTGGGGTGAATTGGTCAAGACTTTTCTATATATATTTAAAAAAACATGTAGTCCGTATCCAACAGAGTGTTTATTGGAACAGTGTGTAAAAATTTGAGACAAATCGGTTAAGAGCTGTTCGAGAATTTTGGTGACAAAATTAAATGAAGACTTGTCTTTGTGTAGTAGTAGAGGTGAATACCAAACTGAAAACAGTAAAATGAGTGCTCAAATAATAAGTGCTTTTATAACACACAGTTGAAGTTTGTGTCAAAGATGTGACCCATATTTCTGTCAAATCATTATACAAATGAGTAATGTAGGCACAATATTGATAACTTTGGATAGTAGCTACTCTTGGAAATAAGTTACTGTTGCCTGATAGTGCTGTGATGGGTCTTGTTTTTTTTTATGACAGTCTTTCACAAAATGTTAAAAGTAACTTAAAAATATTTGGGAATAAAAAGATCTTTCTCTAGTAAGTTATTGTGCTTATTGTAGAACCAGTATTCATTTCATTTGGGTAATACTGCACCTCAGTGTAAAGACTGATATCTGACCTTTAATAGTGAAAAATTTATCTATTTTTCTTCAGTTCATGCAAGGACTTCTACACATGATTAAAACTCAACACACTATTTGATTACTGAACTGATGCACAACAGATAATTGCATAAATCATTTAAATATTGGGTAATTCAGTTGTGAAGGGATATTGGATGGAATGAGCACATGATATTATTTGTACAGAAATCAGATTGTAGTGCTGATTTGTTGATGTGGTACTGAGAACTCACAGTTCATCCAAAAGGTCAGCTATCAACAATACAGTTGTGAAATATATTTTGTTTGTCCAAAATATCTGCAGAATAATTACAGAGTTTCAATTAAAACATCCATTATTCTCTTAGTCCAAGTGCAGTATTGCAATGTCGATCATAAACTATGTCTTAGAATTAATATAGTCAGATTCTAGTCATTCTCTCAATATCATATTATAATAAACTGATATGAGCAACAGTAGCCCTATCCATCGTACTACCCACAATATTATAAATGCAGTAACTGCTCAGAACAAAGAGACAAGTGAAATTTTTTGTTTGCATTCACAATGTAATATATAGATTTTTTTTTTTTTTTTTTTTTTTTTTGCCCCTTACACAGCCTAATTTCTGCAGAAAAATTACAAATCTGCTAAAACTTACATCTGAATAAAGAGACCATTCATAAAAGTTCTGTTTGAGCTTGACAAAATTTTATTGGGTATATACCTATGATTGTGTAATGCACAGAGTAATCTGAGTTCTTTAGTTACCTGCTCTATGATGATGTGATGAGAATTAGACCCATTTTGAGTCATGGAATTCTCACATATACATTGGCATTCCAGTTCTAAAAATAACATTGGAGGCTGATAAAATTTTGTCCATCGTGATTACCGTCAGGGACCTTTCGATTAGATGCCTTCATGAACCAAACTTAAAAAAAAAAAACATGCACAGACAGACAGACAGACAGACAGACAGAGAGAGAGAGAGAGAGTTGGCCCACTGTAGGTGTACAGGTGTGTGTGTGTGTGTGTGTGTGTGTGTGTGTGTGTGTGTGTGTGCTCTTAGCATACAGAACCAGGGGTTTCATCATCAGGCAAGAAAAAAAGATATTTTTGAGCAAGATTACTCAGGGGGAAAGAGGGAGAGGGGTGCCAAATCACTCAGATCTGGCTTAGTAACTAGCCACAATGAAGAAGAATATAAATAATGGCCATCCACTTGCCCCTGTACCAATTCAGTAAATTTATAAATGGGTTTTCCTTTTTTGCATAGTGATTATGTGTTGAAAGCCAAATAATCAGCAGAACTGTTTGTAATCTATACCACACACCACTGGGTCATGTTTGTCAGTACACTATTTTTCTAATTTTATCTGCTTGCCATTTTTATTGCCTGAAATATAGTGTTAAGCGAATGCATAAAAGATCAATTATGATTGTTCATCTTAAATTTTGGTTCCATTTGCCTGTTTAGTAGGACCGTCCATTGATAACATTCAAGCGAGATGAAGTTTTGACATTACCTTTGAAGAGGAAACAAACTCAGGTCGAGTTAAGCCCAGAACTGGCAGAAAATTTACTCCCGAGTGAAGTGAGATCTGGTGTGGCTCTTGCAACATTAACTGGAGGAATCCATGTCAGAGATAACAAACACACTTTAAAAGTGAGTATTGCGGTTTAATGGAGTCAACTGTGTACTGATTTCATTTTGTGTTGTCATTACTTTTAACTGTGATAGTTTTTTTATTTTTTCTCATTTTATTCTTGTTTGTTATTGCTCCCCCCTGCCCCCCTTTTTCAGAGCATCACAGTTATTTTGTATGTTTTAATTAGATTGCATACATGTCTGCTGTTTGAAGCAAATTTATTGTGAAGGCAAGATGTAAAATGTAAGAAATGTAAGACTTTTGTAGCAAGTGATAGGAGGAAGGGATCATGGATTTGTTTCATCACGAGAAAGGTTATTACTATTTTCTGCGGGCCTTTTATTGTGTCCACACCAACTAATTTTATGCACTTACCATGAGAAGAATGTGGCTCAGTAACTCATCTACTGAACAAGGTGCTGCACAATAACATGTTTGAAACTTCCTGGCAGATTAAAACTGTGTGCCCGACCGAGACTCGAACTCGGGACCCTTGCCTTTCGCGGGCAAGTGCTCTACCAACTGAGAGCACTTGCCCGCGAAAGGCAAGGGTCCCGAGTTCGAGTCTCGGTCGGGCACACAGTTTTAATCTGCCAGGAAGTTTCATATCAGCGCACACTCCGCTGCAGAGTGAAAATCTCATTCTGGAAACATCCCCCAGGCTGTGGCTAAGCCATGTCTCCACAATATCCTTTCTTTCAGGAGTGCTAGTTCTGCAAGGTTCACAGGAGAGCTTCTGTAAAGTTTGGAAGGTAGGAGACGAGGTACTGGCAGAAGTAAAGCTGTGAGTACCGGGCGTGAGTCGTGCTTCGGTAGCTCAGTTGGTAGAGCACTTGCCCGCGAAAGGCAAGGGTCCCGAGTTCGAGTCTCGGTCGGGCACACAGTTTTAATCTGCCAGGAAGTTTCATATCAGCGCACACTCCGCTGCAGAGTGAAAATCTCATTCTGGAAATAACATGTTTGTTTGTGAGACCAAAATTGACGATAATAACCATAAACATTGAAGGTTTATCAACCAACAAAGAACAACTTCTACAAATTTTATGTCAGGATATAAATTGTGATGTTTTGTGCATGCAAGAGATGCACAGAGATACTACTCATCAAAGACCAAAAATAGCAGGCCTGCAGATTGCCATTGAGAGACCCCACAGGCAGTATAATAGTACCGCTTTTGTGAGGCACAGTGTAGCTGTGTTCTGTTTCTCTATCAAAGGAGAACGATATTGAATCTTAAAATTGAGTTGAGCAGTTGTACGGTAACATCCCTCTACAAGCTTCTTGGTGAAAAATTTAACTTCACTCCCCCAGTGAAGTTTCAGATTCGGGACACTCACTTCACCGTGGGCACCTTTAATAGCCACACCAGTACATGGGGCTCCAAGAATGATGACGTAAACAGAGAGGAGGTACTGAAGCGAGCTAACTGCAGAAGATTAACTCACTCACACGACAGCAAGTTACCATCTTCATTTTACAGCAGCTACTGGGAAAGGGGATATAACCCCGACCTGCTTTTCATCAACAACACTGTTTCTCACCACTGTGTGAAGACTCTATCATTACCTGTACCTGGTACCCAACATAGGCCAGTCTGTTGTCAGGTGTCGGCAGCAATCAAACCACAGGTGATCCCATTCTCTAGGTCATTCAGCTTTAAGAGGTCAACTGGAGGAGTTTTGCAGAAACTCTGGATGAGGAAATACCAAGTGTCAAAACTGTGACAGACTTCTAAGACCATTTTATATATGCTGTGAAAAGGTGCATTCACACTTCGATCCCCAGAGGCTGCTGTACAACATACTTTCTGGGTATGAATGAAAAATTAATGTCGAAACTCCTAGAATACCTTAGACTTCTTGATGAAGATCCGTTCAACAAGGATACAGTAAAATCAGGGCAGACTCTATCCCAGGAATTGGAGAAAGCCAAACAAAATCGATGGCTTGAAATGTTAGAGAGTATTGACATGTCTAAGAACGGCAGAAAAGCTTGGAAACTGCTCAAACAACTCAGTAATGACCTTACTTTCCTTGAAGTTAGACCCTACATTATCCCAAATGAGGTCTGCCACCAGGTGCTGCTGAATGAGAAAACTGAAGGAAGAAAGGAAAAAAAGGAATAATCTGGCAACATCCAAAAACAAAAGTACTGTCTACCAAGTTTACTTCGGAAGAACTGAAAACCACTATTAAAAAGTGTGAACCCGGCAATGTGCCAGGACTTGACAACTTACTGGTGGAGCAGATGAAGCGTTTTGGACCTGCAACTTCGGGGTAGCTACTGCAATCCTACAACAACTGCCTAACATGACAGCAGATTCTTAAAATGTGCAGGATGACAAGGATCTTCGCTATACTGAAACCTGGCAAGCCAGCTTCCGATACCAAGAACTTCTGCCATATGTCTCCTTTGTGCAATCTATATAAAATACTTGAAAGAATATTGCTTAATCATCTCAGCCCTGTCACTGAGCTACAACTGATTTCACAAGAAGCTGGATTTAGAACAAATAAAACTTGTGCAGCACAAATACTCAATCTGACACAGAATATCAAGGATGGTTTTGAGAGGGGTTTGGTCACAGGAGCAATATTTGTGGATCACTTTGCACAAACTGTGTCAACTAATGAGAGATTATGAATTTAAGAGCTTCTTAGGAACTCTGATTCAGCAGCTACAATTCTTAACACAATGAGCTTCATCTGTGCTGACGATCTGGCACTAATATCTCAAGTCAAAGGCTTTGAAACAGTAGAGAGACATCTAACAAATGGACTTCACTCTCTTGCAGCATACTGCCAAAATAACTGTGTGAAACCAAATCTGGCTGAAACTCAAGAATGCACTTTTCACCTGTGAAACAAAGACACCAACAGAAAATTAAAAGCTGCATGGGATGGTGTGGAGCTGGAGCATTGTCATAATCCAAAATATGTGCCGGTCACACTGGATTATGCACTGACATTTAGGAACCACTGACAAAATGCAACACAAAAAGTATCTGACTGCAATAACATCAGAAGACTCACAAGTAGCGGATGCGGTGCCCAGCTGACAGTACTCAGAACATCGGCACTTGCATTATGTTACTCTGCTGCTGAATATACCTTCCCTGTTTGGTTCAGTTCTGTTCTTGTCAGGCATGTGGATGTTTCCCTCAACGAGACAAGCAGAATAACATCAGCATGTCTATGAACAACCCCAACCCAACAAACTTACAGCCTGGCAGGGATAGCTCCACCAGATACAAGATGGGAAGTTGCCGCAAACGCAGAGAGAAGCAAAGCAGGTCTGAACATAGCACACATGCTGTATGGGCACCAACCCCTTCCCCCAAGCAGGCTGAAATCTAGAAGAGCTTTCTAAAAATTTCCGTCAAAGACAGTACATCACTGTCAATGGCACGACAAAACCTGTGGACTACCAGAAACACAGATACCACTTCATGGATCCTACCTTCAGAGCCCCCCCCCCCCCCCCTCGCCACACACACACACACACACACACACACACACACACACACACACAAACCTGCAATGGAAATGTGGAGGTCCCTCAACAGACTAAGAAATGGCAGTGAGAACAAAGGATAATATGGGCAAAGGGAACTGTCTTGGGAACCCATCAACTATATTCGATTGTTGAGCCAAACAAACCACCAAGTACCTGTACAGCTGTCCTTAGTGTCCAGTTTCCTGCATGTTGAAGGACCTGTTGTGAGCCAGGGACAATACCATTGAGATCGCTAATTTTTGGTCTGATAGTATTTAGTGTTTGTAATCTGTTTGTATACAACTATTATTATATGGTTCTATTGCCTCACATTGTACCCCTATTTCCTTTGTATGTATTAATTAATAAATAAGCATTTTGTAACAGTTCCTATTCCTGGAACAATCCATGCCAAAGAAGTAAATCTTAGAAAGCCATTATATTTTGCTGCCTTGTGTCCTATTCACAAAGAGATATTTATATATAGTCACTGATTCTGCCACACTGTAAGAAAAAGCATTAGACAACAACTGGTGACTTGTGTCCTAAAATCATGGCTAAGTAAAGCTAGAAGTGCAGAACATTTTATTTTCCGCGCTGAACTGAAATTCAGAAACTTGGTTTATTTTTCTGAGATGAAGTTTTTACAATAATCTGGAATGACACTGCTCCATACCTGCTTACATAATACGAGGTGCATTCAAGTTGTGAAACCTCTTTTTTTTTTTTTTTTTGGTCAGGCCTGGAAACAGACATAAATGTGTGGTTTGTTCACTCATGAGTACATGACAGAGATGACGGCACTGTACAGCAGACAGTACTCTACCAGCAGCAAAAGAGCGAGCAGTGTATTTGACACTTAAAAACTTTCACATTTTCATTTCAAGAACAGTATGTAATAATTTGTTTTCTCCGTTGGCATAGTATGACACTGATTTAACCTCGTCACCAGTTGAGTGAGTTATGATGTAATGGTGTAATGGCTGCTTTTAACGTGAGTTCATAAGTGCTACAGTTCAAAGAAGGCACAGTGTCTTGTGACAATATAAATCAAGACAATCTTGGCCTCTCATCGACCAGTCTGACTTCGTGATCGAGTGAGTGCAGAAAGTTGTTTTGGAGGATCACAGAATAACTGTGGAACATATTGCCTCAAAAGTTGATATTTCTGTGTGATTCTTGCACATACTCCAGCATCTGAAAATGCAAAAAGTGTCCTCCAGATTGGTTTTGAGAAATGAGCACAAGACTGTGCTCGTGGTATGTTGTCAGGCAGTGTTGGTGATGATTACATGAATGACATTTTTTTTTCCCACCAATTGTGACAAGGTATGAGGCATGGATACCATTTTTCAATCCTGAAACAGTGCCAGCCAGCTCAGTCGAAGCGCACACTCTCACCACCAACAAAAAAGAATTTTGGGTAAGTGCCAGTGCTGGAAAAATGATGGCCATGTTCTCGGACAGCAATGGCATAATCCGTACTCATTGCATCCCAAAGGGCACTGTGGTGAGAGGTGCATCCTACCAAGATATTTTGAAGACCAAGCTCCATACAGCATTGCTTGAAAAGATGGCGAGAAAGGCTCTTTCACTGAGGCACAGCACTGACACATTGGGCGCACTCAGTGTTGCTGTTTCTTTGTCACAACTACTTTGAAATGATTTCTCATACTGCTTACTCAGCAGATGTGGCTCTTACTGACTTCTGGCTGTTTCCAATGATGTAGCGCTCTTCATGGTCACTTATTCACTAGCTGGTTTGCTATTGTTTCAGCGCTTTTCCAGTGCTCAAACCAAACACCTAAGGAAGAGTTCATAGTGGCCATGGAATCAGGACACTGATGTTGTAAAAAAATGTGTATGGCTGCTGGTAGATTGCATTGAGAAGTAACAGTTTTGTGTGATTAGTGTTTGAGTAAAAAAAAAAAAATGGTGTTGTTATAACTTGAATGCACCTTGTTAAGAGGTGCTCTGCTGAATTGTTCTTAGGTGATGAACAGGAAATTAATAAGTGTGACAGAGATGATGAAAATGGTTTCCTAAAACGATTTTAGCTATTATGTATTGTTGTCTTCTTACTCATTTATGGAAGTATTATGATTAGTTTGTAAATAACTTGTGTTTACAAACTAATCTTAAAATAACTTGTGTCCCCCCTTCATGAACCATGGACCTTGGGGTTGGTGGGGAGGCTTGCGTGCCTGAGCGATACAGATAGCCGTAGCGTAGGTGCAACCACAACGGAGGGGTATCTGTTGAGAGGCCAGACAAACGCGTGGTTCCTGAAGAGGGGCAGCAGCCTTTTCAGTAGTTGCAGGGGCAACAGTCTGGATGATTGACTGATCTGGCCTTGTAACACTAAGCAAAACGGCCTTGCTGTGCTGGCACTGCGAACGGTTGAAAACAAGGGGAAACTACAGCCGTAATTTTTACCGAGGGCATGCAGTTTTACTGTATGGTTAATGATGATGGCGTCCTCTTGGGTAAAATATTCCAGAGGTAAAACAGTCCCCCATTCGGATCTCCGGGCGGGGACTACTCAAGAGGACGTCGTTATCAGGAGAAAGAAAACTGGCGTTCTACGGATCGGAAAGTGGAATGTCAGATCCCTTAATCGGCCAGGTAGGTTAGAAAATTTAAAAAGGGAAATGGATAGGTTAAAGTTAGATATAGTGGGAATTAGTGAAGTTCGGTGGCAGGAGGAACAAGACTTTTGGTTAGGCGAATACAGGATTATAAATACAAAGTCAATTAGTGGTAATGCAGGAGTAGGTTTAATAATGAATAAAAAAATAGGAATGCGGGTAAGCTACTACAAACAGCATAGTGAACGCATTATTGTGACCAAGATAGACACGAAGCCAACGCCTTCTACAGTAGTACAAGTTTATATGCCAACTAGCTCTGCAGATGACGAAGAAATTGAAGAAATGTATGACGAGATAAAAGAAATTATTCAGATAGTGAAGGGAGACGAAAATTTAATAGGCATGGGTGACTGGAATTCGGTAGTAGGAAAAGGGAGAGAAGGGAACATAGTAGGTGAATATGGATTGGGGGTAAGAAATGAAAGAGGAAGCCACCTGGTAGAATTTTGCACAGAGCATAACTTAATCATAGCTAACACTTGGTTCAAGAATCATGAGAGAAGCTTGTATACATGGAAGAACCCTGGAGATACTAAAAGGTATCAGATAGATTATATAATGGTATGACAGAGATTTAGGAACCAGGTTTTAAATTGTAAGACATTTACAGGGGCAGATGTGGACTCTGACCACAATCTATTGGTTATGGACTGTAGATTAAAACTGAAGAAACTGCAAAAAAGTGGGAATTTAAGGAGATGGGACCTGGATAAACTGACTAAAACAGAGGTTGTAGAGAGTTTCAGGGAGAGCTTAAGGGAACAAATGACAGGAATGGGGGAAAGAAACACAGTAGAAGAAGAATGGGTAGCTTTGAGGGATGAAGTAGTGAAGGCAGCAGAGGATCAAGTATGTAAAAAGACAAGGGCTAGTAGAAATCCTTGGGTAACAGAAGAAATATTGAATTTAATTGATGAAAGGAGAAAATATAAAAATGCAGTAAATGAAGCAGGCAAAAGGGAATACAAACGTCTCAAAAATGAGATCGACAGAAAGTGCAAAATGGCTAAGCAGGGATGGCTAGAGGATAAATGTAAGAATGTGGAGGCTTATCTCACTAGGGGTAGGATAGATACTGCCTACAGGAAAATTAAAGAGACCTTTGGAGAAAAGAGAACCACTTGCATGAATATCAAGAGCTCAGATGGAAACCCAGTTCTAAGGAAAGAAGGGAAAGCAGAAAGGTGGAAGGAGTATATAGAGGGTCTATACAAGGGCGATGTACTTGAGGACAGTATTATGGAAATGGAAGAGGATGTAGATGAAGATGAAATGGGAGATAAGATACTGCGTGAAGAGTTTGACAGAGCACTGAAAGACCTGAGTCGAAACAAGGCCCCTGGAGTAGACAACATTCCATTAGAACTACTGATGGCCTTGGGAGAGCCAGTCATGACAAAACTCTACCATCTGGTGAGCAAGATGTATGAGACAGGCGAAATACCCACAGACTTCAAGAAGAATATAATAATTCCAATCCCAAAGAAAGCAGGTGTTGACAGATGTGAAAATTACCGAACTATCAGTTAATAAGTCACTGCTGCAAAATACTAATGCGAATTCTTTACAGACGAATGTAAAAACCAGTAGAAGCCGACCTTGGGGAAGATCAGTTTGGATTCTGTAGAAATATTGCAACACGTGAGGCAATACTGGCCCTACGGCTTATCTTAGAAGCTAGATTAAGGAAAGGCAAACCTACGTTTCTAGCATTTGTAGACTTAGAGAAAGCTTTTGACAATGTTGACTGGAATACTCTCTTTCAAATTCTGAAGGTGGCAGGGGTAAAATACAGGGAGCGAAAGGCTATTTACAATTTGTATAGAAACCAGATGGCAGTACTAAGAGTTGAGGGGCGTGAAAGGGAAGCAGTGGTTGGGAAGGGAGTGAGACAGGGTTGTAGCCTCTCCCTGATGTTATTCAATCTGTATATTGAGCAAGCAGTGAAGGAAACAAAAGAAAAATTCTGAGTAGGTATTAAAATCCATGGAGAAGAAATAAAAACTTTGAGGTTCGCTGATGACATTGTAATTCTGCCAGAGACAGCAAAGGACCTGGAAGAGCAGTTGAACGGAATGGATGGTGTCTTGAAGGGAGGATATAAGATGAACATCAACAAAAGCAAAACGAGGATAATGGAATGTAGTCGAAGTAAGTCGGGTGATGTTGAGGGTATTAGATTAGCAAATGAGACACTTAAAGTAGTGAAGGAGTTTTGCTATTTGGGGAGCAAAATAACTGATGATGGTCGAAGTAGAGAGGATATAAAATGTAGACTGGCAATGGCAAGGAAATCGTTTCTGAAGAAGAGAAATTTGTTAACATCGAGTACAGATTTAAATGTCAGGAAGTCGTTTCTGAAAGTATTTGTATGGAGTGTAGCCATGTATGGAAGTGAAACATGGACGATAAATAGTTTAGACAAGAAGAGAATAGAAGCTTTCAAAATGTGGTGCTACAGAAGAATGCTGAAGATTAGATGGGTAGATCACATAACTAATGAGGAGGTGCTGAATAGGATTGGGGAGAAGAGAAGTTTGTGGCACTACTTGACTAGAAGAAGGGATCGGTTGGTAGGACATGTTCTGAGGCATCAAGGGATCACCAATCTAGTATTGGAGGGCAGCGTGGAGGGTAAAAATCGTAGAGGGAGACCAAGAGATGAATACATCAAGCAGATTCAGAAGGATGTAGGTTGCAAAGTAATTACTGTGGTCATAAGGGTAAATTATTTATCACATTCTAAGATTCATCATCTTTAAAATTAAGACGACAACGGACGAGAGCAAATAATGGAAGACACAAAGCTTGCAGTGAGAGATTTGCCCATAGGGCAGAACATATCACCATGATCATGATAACGGTTGGGAAAACGCTTAAGGAAGTATTTCAACTTCTGAAGCCATTTCACAAAACTTATATTGTGGATGGAACACAGTGGTATGAATCGTAGAAAACTGGTTGTCATCATTATAAGACGGCCGAGCCTTCAATTGTGATGCTTATAGCCAGAGAAGATAGAGAGCTGACTCATCAAGGTCCTATGGACATGTGTCCAGAAATGCATCCCTGCCCCGGTAGATGATGCTGACGAATGAAAGTTTCTCTGACCATGTGCCATGTGTTCCTTGTGCATTGCAGGCTGTCTGATGCAGTGTAATGTAAGCAGTCATGTCAGGAACTAGCCAAGATAGTGTTTTCGTATGACCAAGCAGATGGAAATGGTAGAGCCAGTATGGCAATACCAAAACAAGTATCCTCGTAGACACCAACCACATCACACAACACTTAAAGCCGTATTTGAGCATTTGATCATAGGTCCTTTCAGACAGATGAAAATGCAAGGAGATCTGTTTTGTTGGACAAATGTTCTACTTGTATAAGCTTGGCTGCTGTACACCTCCATATTTCATTTCAGCATGTGACTATGGCTAAACCAGTGCAAAGTAAACCATTCTCATTTGACCATAATTCAGAACTTGTGACATTGTTCTCATTGCATAACCTAGTTTTCTTAAGTTTTGGCATAAAAGATCAAAGAGATGTTCCTGAAACCCTGTTTAACCATACATTCAGAAATTTTAGTATTATCTTCAGACACAACATTCCATTGCACCCCATCAGACTGATGGTTCAGCCGAAAATACATTAAACTTATTTTACTGAGATTTAAACTGAAGCAGTTACTTTTGAAATAATTCCTGAAGCCATTTAAGACACTAGAACAGTTCAGTCTCATATCATTGTGACCCAGTCAACAACTGTTGTCATCTGCATAGTTATCTTACTATTGTGCTTGTGGCTTAAATCAGTAACAAATAATATTAACAATAAGGATCCCAGAACTGAGTGTTGGGGCACACCATACTTCTTAATAATACTAGCTTCTCTGTGTTGAATTTTTGTGTGACCCAGTACCAGTGTTGAATGACTGTGACACATTTAGTGATATCTCTGATTTAACTTAATTACACTCATTATAACAGATGGTTTTAGAAAGCTTGTACCTCTCATTAAAGATTTAAAAACAAAACAATGCACCAATTATATGATGCTGTGCATGAGTAAGAAATGTAACTGATGCAGATTCCCATGATACCACATGTTTACAGCTCATGATAACCTGTATCAAGTGCTCATGACAGATTTAGGAACAAACATGCTGTCATTTCCTTTTTGTCTAATTTCTATCTCTGGATCACATGTAGAAGATGAATCTGAGGAACTTTCCTAAAGCCATGTTGTATTTATCATAATACTTCTTTGAGACTAAAGTTTTCTAATTTCAATGTAATAATTTTTTCTAACACTTTACTTAACTTTGCTTGACATAATCAATGTTTTAGGAAAGCTTGCAGCTGTGTCACTCATGATTTAAAAAATAAAAATCTGCACGAATTACTTATTTTCAAGCTTAGTGTAGGACATTTCGAGGATTAGTTTTCATTTACAAGTACATTTGTTTACATGAATATTTTTGATGATGTTTGTGAGTGTAATTTTCTGTCTCTCTTGAATTTTAGATGTCTTTTTGAAGTTATATCGCAATGCTAATGCTAGAAATGGTATCTTTGTGTACTTAAAAGTATGTGCCGCCTCCATTGCACAGAATGTCACACACATGCAAATTATCACTTATACTGTTTGTGTTTGTGCTCAAAACATGGTACAAATATATTATGACACTACAGTTTCGCAAAGAATTTGTACAAAGTCAGAGGTTCTGCAGTATTCTTGGATTTCATTACATACGTAAAGTTGTCATTTATAAAAAAAAAATTTTATCACTGTTAACTACTGGCTAAATGTACATTAACCAAATTGCAGTGGCCAATGACTTCCCCGGCTCAGTAATAGACAATATGTAGAAACATGTAACAAAAAAGAAAAGAATCCCTGTCTCTTTAGAAGGATCCAATAATACAAACAAGTGTATGGCCTCATATCTAATGTAGGTAACATTTCTCAGAAGATAGGAAATCTAATTAGGTCATGTAAAGTGAAAGTAGCTTTCACAACAAACTACAAAAGAAATTATCCACACCTTAAGTAATAAAAAAGAAAAATATAAATTCTCAGACTTGGGAATATACAACATTACATGTAAAACTTGCTACATGAGAAAAGCAGGCAGAAATTTTCAAATTAGATGCACTGAACGCATGAGCTGTTAAACACACAATGAGTTTACGAAATCAGCAGTAGCAATACTCTTAAAAAGCACTGGACACCAATTCAGACACATTGAAGATCTTAAGCTATTCCACCACACCCTAAAATTACATACAATGGAGTTAATGGAGGAACTTGAAAATTTTGTACACCACAAAAAGCAAGGAGAAAAATTCTCAGTGAGCCGATGAACATACTAGACACGTTCACTATGTTTTAACCATGAAATCTGATGGACGCATGTCATACATTCTTCACTTCTGGCTTGTTTGTTTGTGATTTAAACGGATGTTTTACATTCGCAAGTGGCAAGACTAATTGTTTGGCTTGTCATAAATGCACTATTGATGGCTAGCGCGCATCAGCCTCTCATGAATGGTACCAGTGTTACGTGAACTGTGTATGCACTTGGAATATTGTTGCATGTTGTTTTGGTCTATGTCGACTGTCGCATTGTGCTATTGTTTGAATCCTTCCCGTGTGTAAAAACATATAAATAGTGAATATGGCTAATGGGCACCACTTGTCAAACTTGGAGATTGAAGAACCCGTGAACAGTGGCTCAGAACTTGACGATCTTTTGGACGACATCAGCGATTTTTCAGATGATGATGATGATGATGATGACTCACGTGAGCTGGAGAGTGAAACCTATGCTGCTGATAGAAATGATGGTAGCGAGTATGAAGAATTTCTATTAGTTACTTTTGTCATTCAGTTCAACAGCCTGCCCTTAATAATGAATGGTGTCATTTTGATGCAATCCCTGAATTACCTCTGTTTGAAGAAACAAGTGGAATTCAGGTTCCTGTCAATGCATTATCAACATAACTAGACTGTTTGTTGCAATTTTTTGATCACAGCATGTTTCTAAAACTGAAATCAGAGGCAAATATGTATGCTACTGATACTGTTTCTGAACTTCACCATCAGAACAGAATCAAACCAAAATCTTTATTGAAGAAATGGAGAGCAATGTGGATAGATGAAGTATATCAACTTTTTGCGATTGTTTCTCATGTGTGTGTTGTAAAGTAACCTAAACTTAGGGGTTATTGGTTTGTAGACCCTGTGCTTGCTTCATCATTTGCTTCTCAGATAATGTCACAAGACAGGTTTTTTGCCATATTCAGGATGCTGCATGTGAACAATGTGCTTATGGATACCTCAACAAGAACCATGCTGTGACCCTCTGTGTAAAATAAGACCTGTTTGGGACTTTTTCATAGAAAGATGCAGAAGTCTCTTATCCATCAGGGAATCTGACTGTGGATGAAGCAATATGTCCTTTTCGTGGAAGAATTGGATTCCGTGTTTATATGAAAGACAAACCAGAGAAATATAGGATAAAACTGTATGTTGTAAGTGATGCTCAAAGAGATTAGGTTACATGTACAATGCTGAAGTCGATACTGCAGGAAAAGGAAATATTGACAATTCTGTCAAATCCCTGCTGCTGAGGTTATGTTCCTCTTACTATGCAAAAGGACATGTGGTATACATGGACAGATTTTATACAAGTCCTGCAGTCATTGAAGAACTATGGGAAAGAAATACAGTGGGAGTTGGAACTTTGAAGAAGAACAGAAGAGGTTTGCCTAGAGACCTAATAAATCAAAAACAAAAGAAAGGAGAAAAGACTTTTAGTTGCAAAGGACACCTTTTCTGCTTGAAATGGAAAGACAAATGTGATGTACACTTGTCAACACAGAACGCTTGTTGTCAACACAGCATAAGATGAGTGCTTCGCCTTTCAGTGTAAAATCCAGGAGTGGATATGTTGAGGTACTAAAGCCAGACACAGTAGTAGACTGCAACTTGTCTAAAACAGGTGTTGACAAAGGAGACCAGCTAATAAGTTACTATCCCTTCCAGCGAAAGACTGTAAAATAGTGGGAAAAGATTTTCTTCCATATTTTTACGAGGGCAGTTGTGAATGCAAATATTATTCACAATATCAAAAAAGTGTGCATTAGCAGATTTTATCTAGCAAAGCAACTGGTTCAAAAAGGAGTGGAACTAAATAAAGACACACATTCAGCATCTGCAGTTGTGAGTGCAAACTGTCTCGCAGCATGTAATTTTCCTGAGGAACTGCCAACAACAGAAAAGAAAACAAACCCAGCTAGAAGATACGAGGTCTGTTGGGAACAAGGGAAAGCTGCAGGAAAGGTAGTGAGGAAAGAGACCAGATACTACAGTAGGCCATGAAACACAGGTCTTTGTGTTCCTGAGTGTTTTGAAAGATTCCATACTCAAGTGAACTTCTCTAATTTGTAAAAATGAAGAAAAAATTTCACAATAAAGCACTTAGTATTTCCTGTGGTCAAGTGATTTTAAATCAATAGCCTACCATTCCTTACGACTTGTGAAAATTCTGTCCACTTTGGGGAAAAATAAAAATTCTGAAAAACTGTATCTTTAGAGTAATATCTAAAAATCCCTGTATAATTTATTTTTGCTTAACATACACATATACATATTCATAAAGAGGAAGGATGGAAGTTTAAGTTGATATACTGCCTAAAGAGGTAAGTGGATTAGTAAATTTATTAAAAAAATCTAAATTGTAGAAAATTGCCTCAGGATCCGGGTATTAACTGGATTGCCGACCTGTTAGGCTCCATTGTGTTAACGTTTTCAAATGTTTCTTTTGCATATGATAACTGCAGTAATTTTCATAAATATGTAGGTTATATTCCCCCCCTCGTCTCTCTCTCTCTCTCTCTCTCTCCGCTCTCTCTCTCTCTCTCTCTCTCTCTCTCACACACACACACACACACACACACACACACACACACACACACACATATTCACACTCTGAATACAAAGTCGATGGCCTTTGTGGAACCTTAGCATCGTAATATCTTCGTAGCATTTCTTCATTACAGAAATAAACAGTGTAAGTGGTGATTTGTGTGTGTGTGTGTGTGTGTGTGTGTGTGTTACATTCTGTGTAATGGAAGAGGCACAATACCTGTAAGTAGACAAACAAAAGTACCATTTCTAACATTAGTATATAAAAACACTCAAAGATTCATTTCGTCTGATTTTTGACTGTAGTATATAACCTCAAACATCGTCATTGCAGGAGAAGCACCAAATCACACATGCAAACATCACCAAACATTTTCTTGTGAACAAATGCACTTGAAAATGGGAGAAAATTCTCAAAATGCATTGTGCAAGCATGAAAAAAATAATGAACTGGCGTAGTTTTTCAATACCCAATTTAATTAAGACCGGATTTAAACTAATTTGTTGGTAGTTTTAACATTTTCCAGTACTGCCCTTTTTCTGCAGTAACTCAACTATTTTGAATTTTAATTCATATGGGGACACAACTTCTTTTTAAACATTCATTGAACAGGTGAACTAAAAAAGGAATGAGTGAGTCTTCATGCATCTTTAAAATAATTGGGGAAATTTCATCTCATCAAATTGAGACTTTATGTTGCATTTTATTTGTAATTGTGTCTATCTCAATATTATTGGTCTCACGCATAAAAACTGATTTACGGGTTTCATAATCACCAAGACTTGAGATGGTACTTATGCTCCCTGGGTTAATAATTGTTGTTGCTGATGTTACATTTTGATTTTCTACCAAGTCTTGCATTTACCAAGTCCCATACTTAATTTGCTATGTTCTTTGAGTTAAGTATTTGTTGTATGATTTCTTTGGTGTATATAGGATGATTCATTTAAGATGTTTGTCTTAATTTCTGGAACCCTTTAAAATATTGTAATTCTGTTATCACCCTATTGAACTGTGACTTACGTCTTTTCATAACTGTATTAATTACAGAGATATTGGTATTGATTTCACATTTTTTGATGAAACTATAGTAATTTCTGCTGCTAGCTTCTTAGTTGCAAAGCAAATGAATGGCAAAGCTTTTCACTTTTCAAAATCCGATCACTATTTTCTGAAAAATCACGGTTTTTAGATCTTAGGCTCGTATCTACTTTGATCATGAAACCAAGTGCTGTTATATGGGGAAGGTCATGTTGTAACTTTTGTGTCAAATTGATGGGATGCTTGAACTTGACACAACTAAGAGAACCTACTTACAAAAATGGAATAGTGGAAAAAAGTTTTAGCTTAAAACTGATGATAATCACATTTTGCTACATGTGGTTGGGCTGACATACCAGGTTGTGCAAGGCAATGAATTTGGCATTGAAGTGTGATTTACCAGTATACTGTGCTGCTTTTCTTTCTGCAGACCATGAAAGAAAGGAGCGAGTCAAAAATTGAATGACTTTGTAAACCAGAGAATTGTATAAAGATTGTTAAATAATAGCTTTGTGTAATTGGTTTAATGTCAAGATACCCACTTATTCTGCAAAATTGCAACAGCAACAAAAAGGAAATCACAAAAGAATAACAATATGAAAAGGATAGATTGCTACTCATCACATAGAGGAGGTGCTGAGTAGCAAACAAGAACAATGAAAAGACTGCTAAACACTAAGTTTTTGGTCAAAAAAGTCTTCTTTCTGAAATAGAAACACACACGCACTTGTGCATGCATGCGGCTACAGTCTGTGGTCACTGGGGCTAACTACGAACTGTGCCTGTGTCTGACGTGTGCAGAAATCTAGGGTGATTGGAGGGAGTAAGGAGATGGCATTGCATGGGGTGGGGAATGGGAGGGATAGCACGGTAGCAGTGCGTAAAGGTGATGTGCTACTTGTGGTAACGTGAGGATGTGATGGGGACAGGATTGGCTGCTAAGTGCACAGTCATAGGTCTATGTTGGGATGGGGAGGTGAGGGGGGGGGGGGAGTGGGGGACAGGAAAGGGAGAGGAGAAACGTAGAGAATGGGGAAAAGACTGTAGGTGTATTGGTAGAACATGATGTGCTTAATTTCAGTGGCTGCTTCACAGCCTTTGCACATTCCCACCAACACCATGTGTTCTGAACTGCGATGGTGGGAATGCCCCCATAAACCCCCTAACCTCACCTTCCCCCTCGCCCCAGGTCCCTGTGCAGTCCCACAAACTGTGTGTGTGTGTGTGTTTCTTTCTATTTCAGAAGGAAGATTTTTTTTGTCCAAAAACTTCAATGCGTAGCAGTCTTTCCATTGTGCCTGCGTGCAACTCATTTCCTCCATGTGGTTAGGAGCAATCTATCCTTTTCATGTCCTTGTCATTCCATCCTCAAAATCACAAAAAAATGAAGTTATAAACATTGCCTTTAACTTCAGTTTATGTATTTTAAGTTGTCTTTGAGTCATTGGAACTTGTGAATGCATTTCATCTACGAGTGTGACCCAGAGAAAATAGTCCAGTGGTGTCAGATCAGGTGGATATGCAGGCCAACTGATAATGCCCTAACATCAAAGATGTGGACGAGCTCTTTACAAGCAACAAGCAAATAATGAGCTGAGCACCCATCATGCTGGTACCACATACATCAATGTATTTAAAGTGGTACTTCCTCTAGGAGAGCTACAGTATGTGATCAAAAGTATCCAGACACCTGGCTGAAAGTGACTTAAAAGTTCGTGGTGCCCTTCATTGGTAATGCTGGAATTCTTGGTCCACCCTTAGCTGTGCTGACAGTGGAGTGCCCCATTCTGTTCTCTCACAATGTCTAATGACTACTGATATGGAGTACCTGGCAGCAGATGGCAGCACAATTCACCTAATATGAAAAAAGTATGTTTTGGGGGGTGTCTGGATACTTTTGATCACATAGTGTAGTTGCACTTCAGTAAGAAATGTTTTTGTCTTTTATCTGTTTACATTTCTTCAGTGAAGTAATTACCAGTCACTAGTCTCCAATAATCCAACAACAAATGTTCACATTCCACTGCCTCTTATGATCAGCTTGCCTCAGTCAATGAGAATTCTCACACCCAAACCTCCAGATGTCAGACACTCTGTTTGGTACCAAACATTGTGTGTCGATAGAGTATCAACCAAAACACCAATTTAGTTTGTGCTGTGTGCTGTCGTCCAATAGAAGATGCATAAACAGTAATTAAAAGTAACACCAGAACTATGGAGCATAGGCAAACTGTATCCTGAGCTCCGAATGTGAAGATCTCTGTTAGGTGAGTTGGTAGAGCGTCAGATCGTCGTGCTAAAGGTCAAAAATTTGAAACCCATTGATGGTGATTTTTATTTACTTTTCATTTATTTATTTTTTTTATTTTTTTTTGACAGACTACGCGTGAAACTGTTGTATGCGAGAACATTTTTCTGCAATGTAAAAGGACATTTCAGAGTTTGTAGCAATGTTCTTTTGGCAGTCTGCTTTCGCTTCGTTAGTAGAAAGTACAAACCTGTAGCGTACATTTGTATAGATGGGTGTGGTGTTACTTATACACATGTACACTATAGGTTTGTTACTTTCAACTAATGATGCGAAAGCAGACTGCCAAAAGAACATTGCTACAATCTCTGAAATGTCCTTTTACATGGCAGAAAAATGTTCTTCCACATAACAAATTCACGTGTAATCTGTTAAAAAAAAATCACCTCCAGTGGGTTTCTAACTTGTGACCTTTAGTGCAACGATTTAACGCTCTGCCAACTCACCTGCCAGAGAACTTAACATTCAGAGCTTATAGATATGGTTTGCCTATACTCCGTAGTTCTTGATTTACTTTTAATTACCATTTACGCATCTTCTACTGCACGACAGCACACAGCACAAACTAAATCAGTGTTTGGTTGATACTCTATGGACACACATCGTTTGGTACCGATCAGAGTGTCTTGACATCTGGAGGTTTGGGTGACAGTGTCCAGGACCATACATTTCTTACATTCAATATTCCATAATTGGTAAAGGGAACTCCATTGGTAGAGGGAATTCGTTGAAGAAAGAATCTGTTGTGATGCTACATCAGAACTGAACTACAGAATTCCAACCAACATTGTGCTGACATACCAGAGGCACTTGCAGTTTCCTTGGAAACAACGTGTAGATTATGAGCTTCGTGTTCCAGAACATCTACTCCGTTCTCTTCACTCACTGCAGGCCTGCTCCTTACACTCTGCATAGTATTCCAGTGCCCTCCAATAACAATTTTTTGCACATTTCCTAAGTTGTCATTCTTGTTGGACACCACATGTGAGAATACCATTCTACATACAACTGAACTGTTCTCTTCATGTTCCATCTGCATTCTCCATAAGTAGCAAATATAGTTTCTCCCAGTTTGTAAAATACATTTATTTTTTCAGAGCAACCTGCTCTTGACACATGTGTAAGCAACAAACAGAATGTGCCTGTTTGATATTAGCATAGTGGCAGTGCAATACTCTGTGTCCTCCATATCCAGCATGATTTATTTCCTTACTTGGGTATGAAATAGTGAACTTATGCAGAAGAAGCAATCAGTGTCAAATCCAAAGTAAATTCTAAATATTTTAATTATTCCAAAACTTGTAATTACTCCAACACTAGTTACCAGATTATGAAGAGTGAAACTTTGTTGAATTTGTCTCTTTTAGAATAATGATACTAGCATCAGAAATTCCTATAGATCCATTTGGGAAAGCTAAGTTGATACCACTATTTCAGTAATTAATGTAGCTATGAAAAGAGACTACTTTGTTTAGCAAAGACTTTCTCACAATTCCTATGATCGAAAAGGATCGCAATAATTTCAATAGTTCCAGATATAATTCAGGTGAACAGATTAGCTGAATCACTCTGAGTGCTCAAGGCTTATTTGTGGGATGTTCGACAAGCTTGATATCTGGAAACTATTTACATTTTTCCCTGGATGTGGACATTTTCTCCTTCAGTTGTTTCACTTTATTATGGCAGATTGACATGGTCCTGAAAATTTATTCTGACTTAGTATGTGTTCTAATAGTATGCACATGTTGCTGAGGTAATGAATATTTTGATGCAGTGCTTTTTTTGTTTCTTCTTTGGCTCCATATAGGTCTTACCATTTTTGTTGCAACTCACTGTTTATCATCCCCATTGTGTCTTTTGACTTTCCGTTATTATTTAGTATGTTATACATTCTATCAAAATTTATTAAGAAAGATACATCGAGCATGATATTATTTATACCAGGATATGTGACAATTCTCAGTATCCTTAGCATCATTAGTAGATTCTTCTTTCAAGCATCTCGTGGTCGTGCGGTAGCGTTCTCGCTTCCCACGCCCGGGTTCCCGGGTTCGATTCCCGGCGGGGTCAGGGATTTTCTCTGCCTCGTGATGGCTGGGTGTTGTGTGCTGTCCTTAGGTTAGTTAGGTTTAAGTAGTTCTAAGTTCTAGGGGACTTATGACCACAGCAGTTGAGTCCCATAGTGCTCAGAGCCCATTCTTCTTTCACATTGTTTTTGTTAGAAATTAAGTTGTCTGTATTTACAAATGCATAAAAATGCTGCAAACTACTGTTAACTTCACGGTAGAGAGAACTTATCATTGTACTACATTTTTGGGTTTCTTCCCCGACCAGTTGGCTGTGTATTGTGGGAGAAGTGACTGCTTAATTACATCTGCATGTACTCAGATTATTCTAATCTTGATTTTGTCATCTCTACAGGAGCATTACATATGGGGCTGAAGTATTTTCTACATTCTTCACTAAATGCCGGTTTTTGGAGCTTTGTAAGTTGGCTTTCTTGGGATAATTGGTGCATATCATCGAGTGTGTCCCAATTCAGGTTTTCAGCATTTCCATGATGTTCTCCCATGATTGAAACAAATCTGTGACAGCCCTTCTTCGAATAAGTGCAGTACTCACTGTTAATGCTATTTATTGTAGGCTCCACTTGCTTCAGCTGTATTCTAAGGCGAGACGCAGAAACTTATCCTGCCTTTCAGGTTAGAAGTTCCAGAGAAATTTATTAGAGGTTGCATTGTTGTGTGTTGTATTGTCAAATGGGTATGCTTACCAGCAAATAAAGCCTCTCATCAGCTGGCCTGTATGCTATTAATTGATTTTAAATTAAAATTATCTCTGGTTAACTACAGCAAAAATCCTTTCATTCTGAGTGCCAAATTGGAGGCGGCTAACCTTGATGGAGAATAGAATTTATATACTGCATTTATAATTCTTAGAGAACAGTGTGGAGATCATGTCCAAACTCTTCCATTAAAGTAAATTTACATTTAAGGGTAAAACTTTTTTGCAGGTGCTTGTGGATGAAGTTAAACCACATTCATCAGTGTCCAGCAAGAAGCGGATTAGAGGTGTTGAAGAAATGTTAAACAAAAAACCTACAAACTACACCTGGGGATCTTTAGATATTGATGAATTTGTCCAAAAGATAACACAAGAAGGCATAACAGATGCAAAAGTGGAGCAGGTCTCTAGTGGATACATTATTCATCTGGTAAATATTAGTTTTCAAATTAATTTGAGTACATCTCATAAATCAGGCACACAAAAGGATGGTAAAAGAAAGGAAGGAACAAACAAATGAAAACCACTGCAAATATTCTTTACCTGTGCTTTCATTCATTATTGAGTCCTGTACTGGTCATTTTGACCAACATTTGCACTGCATAATTTTTGCAAGTGTTCATCTTTATATTTGGACAATTATTTAGAGGAGTCATACTGCTTATTGGATTGTTTCATTTGAAGTCATCTAGTAGTCTCAACCTAATTGTTTCAGATGTTGTTCAAGTTTAGTTTGTAGATGATTGTACATGTCATAGGTAATTTCATAAATCCACGACTCTCAATACGTAGTATTTGGCATTTAAGAGCCTATAACTTCTCAGAAATTTCCATTAATGTATTTTGGATAATTTTAGCCACATCTGAAAATGTAGCAACAATATTAAGGTTACTTGTAAAGAAAAATGTATTGTTCCTAATTAATGTTGGATGAATTGCATGTAAAGTGGAGTTTCTCAGATAAAAGATTTCAAAATTGCCAAAACATCAATGGAAAATTTCCTGGAGCCAATTTTGCCACTGGTTATCAGAAAACTCATCCACTTCTGAAAACTGTATTTTCCAGATCCCACAAAGAAACTAACAGAGAGCTTTTCATGACAGTTACTCCAAGAAATAATTCCACCTACACTTTTTAGTGTTTCTTATTATGATGAAATTTCTTGATGACTGTTGACTGCCTGTGGTGTGTTGAATGCTACATCAAAACTCTTTAACAACTGTATGCCTCACATGATTCAAGCTATTGAACTAGTGAACCCACACTCAGGGGTGTAGTTTTAACTATTCAAGGAAAGACAAATATGTAGCCTTGTTGTTGAGACGTTTTTTGGAGAACTGGGAACATCATGTCCATAATTCAGCAGATTTTGTTAGTAGGTTAAACACTTTGAAAGTTAACAGCTCTGACTTATTAGTTACCTTTGATATAATCTCCTTGTTTACTAAATTATGTTTGTGAGAAAGCTCATGTTGTTGTTGTTGTGGTCTTCAGTCCTGACACTGGTTTGATGCAGCTCTCCATGCTACTCTATCCTGTGCAAGCTTCTTCACCTCCCAGTACCTACTGCAACCTACATCCTTCTGAATCTGCTTAGTGTATTGATCTCTTGGTCTCCCTCTACGATTTTTACCCTCCACGCAGCCCTCCAATGCTAAATTTGTGATCCCTTGATGCCTCAAAACATGTCCTACCAACCGAACCCTTCTTCTAGTCAAGTTGTGCCACAAACTTCTCTTCTCCCCAATCCTATTCAATACTTCCTCATTAGTTACGTGATCTACCCACCTTCTCTTCAGCATTCTTCTGTAGCACCACATTTCGAAAGCTTCTATTCTCTTCTTGTCCAAACAATTTATCGTCCATGTTTCACTTCCATACATGGCTACACTCCATACAAATACTTTCAGAAATGACTTCCTGACACTTAAATCTATACTCGATGTTAACAAATTTCTCTTCTTCAGAAACAATTTCCTTGCCATTGCCAGTCTACATTTTATATCCTCTCTACTTCGACCATCGTCAGTTATTTTACTTCCTAAATAGCAAAACTCCTTTACTACTTTAAGTGTCTCATTTCCTAATCTAATCCCCTCAGCATCACCCGATTTAATTTGACTACATTCCATTATCCTAGTTTTGCTTTTGTTGATGTTCGTCTTATATCCTCCTTTCAAGACACTGTCCATTCCGTTCAACTGCTCTTCCAAGTCCTTTGCTGTCTCTGACAGAATTACAATGTAATCGGCGAACCCCAAAGTTTTTACTTCTCCATGAATTTTAATACCTACTCCGAATTTTTCTTTTGTTTCCTTCACTGCTTACTCAATATACAGATTGAATAACATCAGGGAGAGGCTACAACCCTGTCTCACTCCCTTCCCAACCACTGCTTCCCTTTCATGCCCCTCAACTCTTAATACTGCCATCTGGTTTCTATACAAATTGTAAATAGCCTTTCGCTCCCTGTATTTTACCCCTGCCACCTTCAGAATTTGAAAGAGAGTATTCCACTCAACATAGTCAAAAGCTTTCTCTAAGTCTACAAATGCTAGAAACGTAGGTTTGCCTTTCCTTAATCTAGCTTCTAAGATAAGTCGTAGGGCCAGTATTGCCTCACGTATTCCAATATTTCTACGGAATCCAAACTGATCTTTCCCAAGGTCGGCTTCTACTGGTTTTTACATTCGTCTGTAAAGAATTCGCGTTAGTATTTTGCAGCAGTGACTTATTAAACTGATAGTTCAGTAATATTCACATCTGTCAACACCTGCTTTCGTTGGGATTGGGATTATTATATTCTTCTTGAAGTCTGAGGGTATTTCGCCTGTCTCATACATCTTGCTGACCAGATGGTAGAGTTTTGTCAGGACTGGCTCTCCCAAGGCCATCAGTAGTTCTAATGGAATGTTGTCTACTCCCGGGGACTTGTTTCGACTCAGGTCTTTCAGTGCTCTGTCAAACTCTTCACGCAGTATCTTATCTCCCATTTCATCTTCATCTACATCCTCTTCCATTTCCATAATATTGTCCTCAAGTACATCGCCCTTGTATAAACCCTCTATATACTCCTTCCACCTTTCTGCCTTCCCTTCTTTGCTTAGAACTGGGTTGCCATCTGAGCTCTTGATATTCATACAAGTGGTTCTCTTCTCTCCAAAGGTCTCTTTAATTTTCCTGTAGGCAGTATCTATCTTACCCCTAGTGAGACAAGCCTCTACATTCTTACATTTGTCCTCTAGCCATTCCTGCTTAGCCATTTTGCACTTCCTGTCGATCTCATTTTTGAGACGTTTGTATTCCTTTTTGCCTGCTTCATTTACTGCATTTTTATATTTTCTCCTTTCATCAATTAAATTCAATATTTCTTCTGTTACCCAAGGATTTCTATTAGCCCTCGTCTTTTTACCTACTTGATCCTCTGCTGCCTTCACTACTTCATCCCTCAGAGCTACCCATTCTTCTTCTATTGTATTTCTTTCCCCCATTCCTGTCAATTGTTCCCTTATGCTCTCCCTGAAACTCTCTACAACCTCTGGTTCTTTCAGTTTATTCAGGTCCCATCTCCTTAAATTCCCACCTTTTTGCAGTTTCTTCAGTTTCAATCTGCAGTTCATAACCAATAGACTGTGGTCAGAATCCACATCGGCCCCTGGAAATGTCTTACAATTTAAAACCTGGTTCCTAAATCTCTGTCTTACCATTATATAATCTATCTGATACCTTTTAGTATTCCAAGATTCTTCCAGGTGTACAACCTTCTTTTATGATTCTTGAACCAAGTGTTAGCTATGATTAAGTTATGCTCTGTGCAAAATTCTACAAGGCGGCTTCCTCTTTCATTTCTTCCCCCCAATCCATATTCACCTACTATGTTTCCTTCTCTCCCTTTTCCTACTGACGATTCCAGTCACCCATGACTATTAAATTTTCGTCTCCCTTCACTACCTGAATAATTTCTTTTATCTCGTCATACATTTCATCAATTTCTTCATCATCTGCAGAGCTAGTTGGCATATAAACTTGTACTACTGTAGTAGGCATGGGCTTTGTGTCTATCTTGGCCACAATAATGCGTTCACTATGCTGTTTGTAGTAGCTAACCCGCACTCCTATTTTTTTATTCATTATTAAACCTACTCCTGCATTACCCCTATTTGATTTTGTATTTATAAATCTGTAATCACCTGACCAAAAGTCTTGTTCCTCCTGCCACCGAACTTCACTAATTCCCACTATATCTAACTTTAACCTATCCATTTCCCTTTCTAAATTTTCTAACCTACCTGCCCGATTAAGGGATCTGACATTCCACCCTCCGATCCGTAGAATGCCAGTTTTCTTTCTCCTGATAACGACGTCCTCCTGAGTAGTCGCCACCCGGAGATCCGAATGGGGGACTATTTTACCTCTGGAATATTTTACCCAAGAGGACGCCATCATCATTTAATCATACTGTAAAGCTGCATGTCCTCGGGAAAAATTACGGCTGTAGTTTCCCCTTGCTTTCAGCCGTTCGCAGTACCAGCACAGCAAGGCCGTTTTGGTTAATGTTACAAGGCCAGATCAGTCAATCATCCAGACTGTTGCCCCTGCAACTACTGAAAAGGCTGCTGCCCCTCTTCAGGAACCACATGTTTGTCTGGCCTCTCAACAGATACCCCTCCGTTGTGGTTCCACCTACGGTACGGCCATCTGTATCGCTGAGGCACGCAAGCCTCCCCACCAACGGCAAGGTCCATGGTTCATGGGGGAAGAAGAAGCTCATAACTCACTAATTTTGTGACAGGGCTACAGACAATGCACTGACTAATAGTCACATTTGCAATACCTTTTACTTACCACCTATGTCTCATTAAAAACATGTGATAAAATTTTTCAGCATGATTGAAGAGAGATTGTGCCATGAGTGTTGCTTTCTAATGTATATTATTTCTGTATTCTGTGCAAAAAATTAAATTAAGAATGCAAGTACGAAGATTTCCAGTTCTGAAGAAAGTGGCCACTGCGAAAACTGCTCTACCACGTCACAAATAGAGGTGAAACTTGTCAGAAGATACCTTAAGTATATTATATACAAATTTTATCAAAATTGAGTATGGTTGAGACGGGTTCCCAAGGTTGCTTAACATAGAATGATTATTTAGTCAAGACATTCCGGCAGTAAAACTGTCTTTTAAAAAAAACTACGGGTCTTATATTTAAAATTCGTGTAAATGCAAAACTTCCTGATATATTAAAGGTGTGTGGTGTACCAGGACTTGTCTTTCATGGGCAGTGCTCTTATGGACTACACATGTCTAAGGAATATTGTACAATACTGTTGAATTTTGTCCATTTGTATGCAATATTACCAGTCCCAGGAATGAATCTTTGATGTTGATTACTCGAGTAATTTGAAATCTGTTTCAGTGTTCCACTTACTAATGAGAAATATCTTGCTACCATTCATAATGTTCCTATTGACACGTGTATTCATTGATGCTGTAACTACCTTATGATCACTGATTCCTGACTTAGAATTAGCTGAATCCAAAAGTTCAGGTCTGTTCCAAAGTCTCTACCCTCACAGATCAGTTCTCTGACAAACTGCTAAAGATAATTTTCAGATAATTTATTTGGTACCATATTGCATGAATCTGTCCTTACCAACCACTCTAATTGCTGTAGCTGTTAAGGTGAAATCTCTCCCTAATATTATAACATGATTGGGAAATTTATTTCAAATTTTCCCTTAAATATTCTGTCATAGTGGCTCCTGATGTAGGTAGGATCTATAATAGCTTGTGTGCCCCTTTAACACTTTCAGAATCTCTGTTAACCACAATATATTTTGTCATATTATTTACTGCTTTAAACACACCTCCACCATCAGTTTCCAGCCTATACAGGGTGACCCAAAAAGAATGACCCGATTTTAACTTGTAATAATATTGAGAGAAATGTCACTAGGTAACTGAAACAGCGCTAGATGTAATCGGCATGGTCTAGAGTTTCAGACAAAATCTATTAAATGTCACTACCAGCGCTGACCTGGAGCGTGCAGCCAGTCTCACACAATATGGTGTCCGCGCAACAGAAGGCGTATTGTGTTATTGAATTCAGTCGAACTCAATCAGTGATCACAGTTCAGCGGGCTAAACCACCATCACCAAAGAACTTTCGATGGTGGTATAAACAGTTTGAAGGAACAGGGTGCCTCTGTAAAGGCAAAAGTCCTGGCCGGCCACGTGTTCCTGAACAAGCAGTAGAATAAATTTGAGGAAGAAACTGTAACGGGACAATCATATCTTACAATGCTACAGAACTGGTTATTCCCACAACTTGACTCTGACAATTTCATCTATCAGGAAGATGGAGCACCACCACAATGGCGCAACAACGTGTGCAGTTTCCTCAATGCCAACGTGCCTCAATGTTGGATAGGGTGAAAAGGACCGTGAGACCAGGCTTTACACTCTTGGCCTCCTAGGTCCCTTGACGTAACACCGTGTGATTTCTTCCTGTGGGAATATGTTAAACAATATCTTTACATTCCTCCCTTACCTCGTGACATTCATGAACTAAAAACCAGAATATCAGCTGCTGTAGCTTCAGTGACAAAAGACACCTTACGCTCAGTTTCAGATGAATTCAGCTGTCGGCTAGATGTCATCTGTGCAGCCAATAGAGGACATATTGAACATTTATGATGGATTTTTATAAACTTATGTTTTTTTCTGAGTAATTTAGTATGCAATTTGTTGGTGTTAAGCCCTTCTTCCTAATAAACGATTATATTTAAAAATCAGGTCTCTCTCTTTTTTGACACCATGTATTATACAATATGTATTCCAAATTTAAAATTTTATTCCTCTCAGCTTTTGATTTCAGCCACCTTACTATCTCTAGTACTTTTTTTCCCTAGGATTTGTCACATCTTGTATGAGGCCCACTTTTTCAGGTTTTTGGCATATTTTGTAGCCAGATGCCTCTCCCGACACCAGTGTCAAGATAACCTAAGGGAGGGAAGTTGTGTGCACCATTTGTCTTGTGAATCGTGTAAAGTTTGTTCTGTATGTTGTCGTATATCAATTGTTTGTGTCTAAGGTGAAATTTGGGGACCAGCTCAGCATTTGCCTTAATGAGCATCAGTAAACACCTAAAAACCACACTCAGGCTGGCCAGCCCATAGTCGTTAATCCATTGCGTGAATTCGACACCTCTCTGTCACACAAGCTAGAGCACTGCACATTATCCTACACAAACAGGCTTCTGTCCCTGTTACTATGTTGGTATTATCATCAGTTATAAGCGAGACTAGTTATTAGATCTTTCAACCGATAGTTCTGCAGTGAAGTAATAGTATACCACCATTTTCTTTCTGCGACAAGGTGATGAATGCTACACTCTGAAATTAATGATCTGTGTATTCTCCCCTCTCTGAAATCAGTTATTGGCGTGTGGAAGGGTTTCTCAATTCTTAAAAAGTGCCACTCGTACCCTGCTACCCTATTAGCCACTTTCTGATGTGCTTTATTCCTGACCTATTAAAAGAGATTCTACAGCTCTCCACCCAGTAGTGGAGGATCAGAAATCTGCTTTCAGGCTTGTCACAGAATTGTCTCTGTTTTAACCCATCTATTCGGTTCCATGAATGATGCTATGAAAAACTAGCTCAGTTTCCACCCCTGTGCAAGACTAACTGCATTGAACAGTTCAGTTGTCCACTGTTAGGAACTGAGGACAACCTCTTAATCCAGGTAGTTACATTAGCCATGATTTGCAGCCGGCTGCAACCAAGTGTGTTGAAAAGTCACTGGGAGAGGAGATCAACATCTTGGACTTAAGTCCCCATTCCCCTCTCAGCAAACACACCAGTCAGGCATTAGTTTTCCTTCTTGACCTGCTATCTACTTTGCTGAGGGGCATCATTACCTACCTAAGAATGCTAATGACTGACAGAAGCAAATCTCTGTGCTTGTCTGTATCTTTCAATTATATTAGCCCCAATCCCAGTGGACAGTGGTGCAACATTTGCTCCAGCAATGGGCAAAACCTCAAAGTGTAAGGAGACCATTATGTAGCCAGTACCCACTTTTGCATTCCTTCCAGATAACTGCGCCTTCTGCTTGCTGCTCACTCCAGGTGAATGAATTAGCCAGGTCAATATTATCAGAAGGTTCTTTGACATAGGGGATCCTAGATGATGCTAGAAGCACAACAGGTACCAAAGCTTTCATCTCAGGTGCTTTAACATCACCGCAGCCCAGGGCAACAGCCAGAAATCTGCCAACTACTTCCAACTATTTCTGGAAAAGTGACCTATTCACCTTGCATTTGTACAATAGGTGAAGTCTGTATCCATCTTTATCTGTGTTCAAAAATATGGAAACGATAGATTGCTGCTCACCAAACAGAGATGATGTTGAGTCATAGAAAGGCACAGTGAAAAAGAATGCTTATTTTAAGCCTTGAGGGTAAGTCCTTTATGAGAGTTAGACAACTCACACACATTCACCCACACGTGGCCACTGCTAATCTGGGGGACTAAGGCCCGATTGTTTTTGCTGGGGTTATTAATGGGGGTGAGAAGGGATAGCAGGGAAAAATGTTACTGCTGCCTGTTGGAACATGCAGGGATGAATGGGTGCAGGATACAGATGATAACTGCAACATAAGGCAGTTTTGCGGAGGGGTGGGGGAAGTGTAGAGAATGAGAAAGGACTATGCAGATGCATTGGCAAGATGAAGGCATGTGTAGTACTGTAGTGGGAGCAGCAAAGGGATAGGCAGGTAGAGAACAGGGACCAGCAAAGGTTACGGGGACAAAAGAATGTGTTGCAGGGAGAGTTCCCACCTGCTCAGTTCAGGAAAGATAGTTTTGGTGAGAAGAATCCAGACAGCAGAGGCTGTGAAGCAGTCGTTGAAGTTAAATTCATTGTATTGGGTAGCATGGTCAGCAACTGGATGGTCATCTGTCTCTTTGCCTCTGTTTGGCAGTCAACATTGTTGCAAACAGCCAACTTGTTAACATTCAGGCCCCTGTAGAATGTGGCACTGTGGTTGCAGCTAAGTTGGTCGACCACATGGCTGCTTTCACAGGTCGCCCAGCCTTTGATGGGGTAGGAGATGTGTGCGACACGACTAGAGTAGGTGGTAGAAGGAGAACGTGTGGGACACATCTTGCATCTTGGTCTATTGCAGGGATATGAGCAATGAGTCGCCAGTCACCTTTCATTGCTGAGACTTCAGGAGACTAGATAGTCGTATATTTAGCTTATCTGCTTATATTCACAGTTTAATTCTTAGTCTTTACATGTTTTGTGTGCTTACACAGTTTAATTCTTAAATCCATTGCATATTTTTATATTTGAGAGGTGTACATTCATACAGTCTGTAGCATAGTGGTCATTTCTTTGTTTGTTTCGAACGGCTGGTGACCATTGACCACATATCAGTCAGCTACCAGTCTCCATTGGTGAAGCATCAGGAGACTGGCAAATCACATATTAGGCCTGTTCTGTTTGTTTTCATAGTTTGTCTTAAGTTGGTAGTGGCAGGGTGGATATGGTGTGTGCATGCTATGTACAGATGCAGGAGGAGCTGGTCACAGTTCACAGATAACAGAAGATTCTTATGGCTATGGTCAGCCATCTGCAGTCTGCTGCGTTGGGGTGTAGCTGTGGTGAAGCATCTGCCGTGTCACATGGGACATCTCAGGTATCGCTTGTTTTGCCCACGGACTTTGCTGTCGAAGCACTTTGCAGTATGCCAACAGCTCCTGTACACAAATCAGTGCAGATTTAGAAAATGTCACTCATGTAAAACTCAGCTTGCCCTTTTCTCACATGATATCCAGCAAGCCCTTCCATGCGAACCATGGATGAAAGGCAACAGGCAGATGCCATATTCTTAGATTTTCAGAAAGCATTTGACGTTTGACATTGTGCTTCACTGCAGGCTGTTAACAAAGTTTACTAGCATGTTCTAATGCCACTTCCTCGGACGAAAAATGAAAAAAGAAAAAATGGCAACCGATACCCCAAAAATTTCCCCAAAACAAGTTCCAAATTCCATGAAAAGTGAACAAGTAACCAAAGTTCCATTTAACACTATTATTTGGGTAATAACCAGTAATTGAAACAAGAACCTTATACTTAGTAATTTATCAACTTACAAAAGAAAGATAGAATCTCAGTAAACTCAAACTCAAAATCATAGTAAATCGCAAAATCATTATAATTAAAACTAGTGAAGTAGAACCAACAATCTCAAAGAATACTTCGTGTGAGTACTCTTTGAAAATTGCGAGTAATGGCTAAGGAAAATTTGATCAATTGTCACTACGTTACGAGAGTTAGCTGAAGCTGGTAGGACTTGTTTGAATACTCGTATATGTAGGCGTGGTTAGATTGTTTTTCGAGGATTGATAATTGCGATCTACTATGACGCACTGAAACAAAACATTGACTTCAACTATAACATAGTTTAGAATTCAGATAGAGGACTACCTTATATTAGACTGAAGTGAACTTTTTAATTAGATAACTCGTACTCAACTCTAGTTAGGCATTGAACAGTGATAGACAATTAACTTCATTCATAATTGCAAATGTACTCTGGAACTTGGCAATAGCTTTAAAGCAGGCAATTTATAAAGTCCCCCCCCCCCACTTGGGAAAGCTTCTTCCTCACGGCCTTGTTAGGAAGTGATTGTTATTGTGAAATAGACCACCCTTTTGTGCCAATTTACGCATTTGTGATTCCAAGTTACAAAATTGTTTAGAGACATAGCTGTGATCTTTTGTGTGCTGCGATAATATTTGACTGAAGCACTCGGTGCATATATAGAAACTCCTTGACGTTAGAAAGCAATCGCAATGTTACGACTTATTAGAGATTTGAAATTACAGCCAAACTATGGGGAAGTTGGTGTCGGTGGAGCTGAATTGAATTTACCATTAATATTTTAATAGCGACTGTTAAACCATCCTCAGTATACTTCAGTCAGCAACTAGAAGTAAAGATAGTTTTTGTACAAGTTATTTTGTGGACCCATACAGTCAAAGATCTATTCATTTTGTCCGCATCTCTCTGCAAAATATGATATCTTTCCAATAAATACTAATTACGATAAATGCCAGTTTATGATGACAACATCAAAGTCATGAAACCAATTCTAATGACTGAGGTTAGCACACTGGATTCGCATTTTGGAGAACTATGGTTAAAATCCCCGTCCGACACTCCAGATTTAGGTTTTCAGCGATTTAACTAAAGTGCTTAAGACAAATGCCAGGAACGTTCCTTTGAAAATGCATGCCAATTTCCTTCCCCATCCTTCAATATCCAAGTGTTCAGTGTCTAATGACCTTGTTTGGGATGTTAAATGCTAATCTTCGTTCAATGCTAATGAGAGTGTGTTATCTTAAATACAGCATTTTACATATGAGGAAAGGTAATCATTGTTCTTACTGAGGGCATAAGCTAGAAAGTTGAACAATAGTGTTTAACGTTAACTGATTTCTCTGTTGTTAGTGACAGATCATTGCAGTAATATGAAAAAGAAAAATAAAACTTTCTTTTGTTGTACAGCTATTTGTGCCGACTTATTAGAAGTATTAGTGATACTGATACAGAATATTTAGAGAGAAAGCAGTGCATTTTTGTATGTTTCACAGGAAACAGTTACAGTAAAAAATAATAAATTTGGTTTTACTGCTGTAACCTAACATTTGTATAAATGATACTCAGTTTAACAGGGGAAACAAAGTAAATTATGATTGTTCATTTTAGAGAAAAGAAATCTTAATAAGTATATTGTAGGTCAGAACAAGCAATCACTAATATGCAGATTGGTAGGAAGGTGGCTCAGAGGATCAAGTATTCTCACTAACTGTTGTAGCTCATGTGTGGGTACCACCTTTATTACAAACAGCCTCATACACAGACACCAAAATGATTATCTATGTGGCAGTTCCAGTATGCGTGGTCATGGAAGTAGGTGCAAGCATATACCTGTACCTATATCCCACCCTCCATTAATCGGCATGTGAGTGATCGTTGCTCATCATTTTCAGATTTGTTCCCATCCCAGAATTTTGGCTGTTGCAATTATTTTTTTCTGATCTTGTAAGTAGTATTTTGAAGCTGAATTTATTTTAATATGATATGGTGTGCTGTTATGATGATGCATAACTTTTCCATAGATGTGCATTTTCTGTGTGTTAGATGTGATTATCAGTTTCACATATAGAAGTTGAGTGTAAATATATGTTATATGTTCTCCTTTTGTTGCAGCCAAATGAAGATACTTTAATCCAGGTGGAGGATGCATCAACTCATATAATTTGTGATGGAGACATACAACTGAGGCAGAAGCTGCGTACCATTCTTCTTCAATGTCTTAACAAATTTTGATCATTTGTGGTGTATTTCATCATTCTAAGTTTCATGAATATAACAATTTTTTTTGTAGTTCTTATGACAAAGTGAATGATTCATCTTGTATATGCATCAATTTGTGTCCGATAGAAAAACTGTAAGTAACTTTTCAGATTCAAGTACATTCGAAGACATACCCAGCAACAGTGTTGCCATCTGTTACTGGGTACAGGAACTATCAAAATTGACATTGGTCTCACCAGTAAATATCCTAATGTGATATTTAGTGTGAGACCAATGTCAAGTTTGTTAGTTTCCATACCTGGCAACAGATGGCAACACTTTTCTCTAAGCTTTTACATTTGAGGGTTAACCCGTTTTTATGTGCACGTCTTCATTTATTCAGCATCAGAAGAAAGGAACAAAAACACTTATCTTACTGTTATGATTGAACAAAAATTTATTGACACCCCTTTTTTTCCGATGAATCACTTTTTATTTCCTCACTCAGTTTTATTTGCAATACAGATAGGTATCAAACTTTCCTTTACAGATAAAATCTAATATATTTTATGAAAAAGGAGAAATTAATCAGTAATTTAGAAATATTTTTTTACTTATATGTATTTAGGTATAAGACTATTTCAATTATATGAAATTTCTCTGACAAATGTAACTTCGAATTTGTTGTAAATGTGTGGGTTTGTGTAAAATTGCTGTACTTATCTGACAATGTAATAAAAATGTTGCAAACGTATCACGTAATTTCTTGACTCTTAATAAAAATCAGAAACTTGACATTGAATGGTGTTCCTGAAATGCTGCCTAACCTGTGGAATTCCTGTGTTCCTACGCTCCTCCCTTTCTGCCTTCAATGGCCTAACTATCAAAATTCCAGTTTTTGGACTAAATCACTCCTTTCAGAACAACCTCCGATCCTTCACAGTCTGCTAGTCCCTGTCCATCTCAAACCTGATCCTACAGGAACAAAATGCCGTGTTACCACATTGCTGATGTACATCTGCTCCTTCATAAAATACATTGTAAATACACTACCATGCTTCTGCTCTAGTGTTGGAATGAAACTACCCAACAAGATCTGTGCTACCCTCAGAGAATGTCCTTCCCATGCACTCCCCTCAATCCTCCACAGCACCCATTCTCTTCCTGTCGGGGCTCCTTCATCTGTTACACCCAAAAAGAAACATTCTTCCAATATGTCATGAAACTCAGAACCTAAATGAAGTTTGATCACAGTTTTTAACTTATCCACTAAGACTGAGAAGGGATTTCCAAAGATGCCACCTAAAGCTGTATATCCAAATTGTAATGTTGGACTGGTAAAAAATCTAATCTCTTTCGCCTGATCTTTACAACGGAAATTTTATTTTACTAATAATCCCTCTTAAAAGTGGTGAACATTATTGAACCTTCCCTCTCCCAACTCAAATCACCAGCTGTCTGATTTGTGCACTTATAAGCCCCGTGACAGAGATCTCATCCCAGAAGACCAACCCTACTTCAAATCCTTACTCAAATTCATAGATCCATCCTAGAACCCATCTTTCTCACCCAACGACCACCTGCATATCCACCATCTATTATCTTTCTTAAAATCCACAGAATCTCTTCCTTCGTTACCAAAGATCTCCAACAAATTATACAGAGCCTAACTTCCTATGTAAGGACACCTACTACTTCCTTAAATACCTCGCTACCATCCTTATCCCATTGCCACATGGTTCTATCACTGTTGACATCACTTTATTTTCCAGTTACCACCCTCCATTCCCTTGGCTTTGGTCCTATCAAGTAGTGCCTCAGCCATTGTCCTGCCAATTTCCAATCCATCATCTCATCCTTAAGCAGGTGAACAATTACATACTTCTCAACGACTTCTTCTCCTTTAGGGGGTATCTTGGGCCGAACTATGGGCATCCATATGGCACCTTCATATCCAGCCTGTTTATGGTCCACTTAAAGGAGTCCTTCCTGGCCACAGAAATTGTAAACCCCCTTGCCTGTGTCAAGTTAATTAATGACACACTAGATCAATTTTATCCCATATCCCCCAAAGGCTTAACACATTTTCTGCTGTCTATTTCACAAGATCTTCAGCTCAACATGGTGCCCCTTTGGATGTCAATCTCCTTCTTTGTAATGGCAATGTTAAAACCACTCTTCATAGGAGAACTACTAACCAGCTACAGTACCTCCACTTAAAATAGCTGCCACCCATTCCACATTATAGAATATGTCTCATACAGTCTAACCACCCAAGGTCCTCATATTTGTAGAAATGAACCAATCTTTTGTCCAGCATGCTGCCAGTCTTAGTAAGTTTATCATGGAGAGGACTATACCCCAAACCTAGTCCACAAACAGATGTCCTGTGCAATATATAGCTACCCCCTACTAAACAACTCCCTCCCCCCCTTTTTTTTTTAAAAAAAATCCAGTAACATCTCAAACTGGAATGGCTCAAATGTCCCTCCCAGGAGCTTTCAATAACTTCACTGTGCCCTGAAATGAAGAATGTCCTTCCCAAAATCCTATCCTTTTCTCCAGAAATGGATTTCTGTTGTCCACTCAATCTATGAAATACCCTAGTCCATCTTTATGTCACAGCTACCCAAAACCCCTTGCCACACGAATCATATTCCTGTGAAACAGTCTGATGTAAACCCTGTCCTGTGCACCCGCACAGTGCAGCTTATTTACATACACACTGTAACCTATCAGTGTCAAGACCATCTGCTGAAATTGCAATTTTGCCATAAATAAGCTCTGTTGCAGTTTCCACAAAATCTTCTAAGTATATGAGACCACCAATTTGCTATCCACCTAAATGAATGGCAACCATTTAATTATGGCCTAGAGTGAACATGACTACCAGGGTTAGAGAATATGCTCTTGGGTTAAACATGCTGGCCTCAAATGGCTGCTCTTTAAAACCATCTCTTTCTGTCCAATACCACTTTCTCTTAGTTGTGTTGAATCAAACTGTCCTCATGACATACCCTTCAATTCCTCAGTCCTTCTGGCCTCTGTCAGCTACTCTGTGTCCCACACTCACCCATCTCTGCCTCCATCCCCCCCCTCCCCCCTTCCCACATCACTCTTTCTCAGCTCCTTAACCTACACTCAAACTGGTCTCTCTGCATTCTCCTCTTTTGTTGTATCATGTTTACTCTCCTTTAGCCAACTCAGTTCCATTCTTTTGTTATCACATATGACTTTCCTGTAACTAAGTGAGTTTACCATTGTCATATTCATTTTCTGTTCATTGCTGCCTCTACCTCCTAATGCCACCAGCCTCCCTTCTCTTCAACTCCCACCTTCTTGCTCCTCCAACCAGATACAACACCTCACCCTAGTTAGTTTGCAGTACCAGAACAGTATAGTCATGAAGGTATTATTTTAGCTCAGAGGAGTGTAATTGTTTAGCTTAGCTAAGAGTTCAGTCTTGTTTATGCGCCTGTCTTGTGTTCAACTATGTGGCCATACTGGAATTTCCAGAATAAATCGCTTCAAGTTGCCCCATGTATTGGTATTTTCTGTTTGTTGAATGAACTGATTAATGATGTAAATTTTATTTGGTGAATAAAAAGGCATCATAGTTAATTACATTTTGCAGAACCTATTTATATATTTAGGTGAACAAGGTTAATATATATAGTAATATGGTAAATCAGAGAAATAGCTACACAAATGTGGTATGAAGGTAAGTGATAGAATATAGGGGAATAGCTACACTCCATGTTAATTCCCTTTGTGTCATTGCAAAACAATTTTGAAATATTCTCATAGGTTCTTCCTCCCATTCACCCCTGCTGTTTGCATTGTTTCAGTGGCTTTACTAATCATTGCCAGAGCATTAGTCTTATTTCTCTGAACTCTTTGCTCTCATTTACTGGGTGAAGCAATCTGAGGTGATGTAAACTGATGCCTATGTGCCTCTCATATCAACCAGATTGCAGTAAGTGGAATTTTTATCTATGTGTATTTGTAGTTGGTTTTCCTTGCAAACTGTCTAGTGACAGCTATGCACAGAGCTCACTGCTACACATAAGACACTATGTAAACTTTGGTACCAGTTTCACTTTTTATATAAGCTGCTCATAAAAGTTTTTCACTGTCTTTATAATGGAGAAAAAAAGTAATTTGTGCTGTTGGTTTTGTTCAGGAGTGTGACTGGGACAATTTTTCGTCTGTATATTGTTCAGTATGCCAGCGTGTCCTGAAGGGTCATTTCCCGCTTAGACAATGTGTGCATTGCATACTATTGTAAGGAGGATTGTCAGCACAGAAAATTACCAGCTGAGTTAGCTTATATATGTAAGTGACACACAAATTCCTTGTCTCGAGAGGATCGACAAAGGAGGGTTTATAACATTCTGCCTCCAATCTTTACAGAGATAGACTTGCTTGGATTTTGAAAACATAGATCATGTGAAACCCAACTCTCACTTTCCTTACATGCTCTACTGAAAGCTTTGGATCAAGGCAACCAAGTAGACATAGTATTTCTTGATTTCCGAAAAGCATTTGACTCAGTACTGTATTTACCGGTATGCTTATTGTGAAAAGCCCGATCATATGGGGTACCAAGTGAAATTTGTGACTGGATTGAGGACGTTTTGGTAGGGAGGAAACAGCATGTTGTCTTGGATGGAGAGTCATTGTCAGATGTAGAAGTAACTTCTGGTATGCCCCAGGGAAGTGTGCTGGGACCCTTGCTAACTATGTTGTATAATGTATTAATAGTAAAATCATGCTTTTTACAGATGATGCAGTTGTCTATAAAAAATACTATCTGAAAGAAGATGGAGAAATATTCAGTCACCTCTTGATAAGATTTCAATGTGATTCAGGGATTGGCAACTTGCTTTAAATTTTAAGAAATGTAAAATTGCACACTTCACAGTACAAGAAACATAGCATCGTATGGCTATAATATCAGTGAGTCACTGCTAGAATCGGCCAACTCATACCAATACCTGCGTGCAACACATTGTAGCGATATGAAATGGAATGATCACATAGGTTCAGTTGTGGGTAAAGCAGGTGGCAGACTTTTGTTTATTAGTAGAATACTGGGGAAGTACAATCAGTCTACAAAGAAGATTACGTACAAATCTCTTGTGTGACCAGTTCTGGAATATTGCTCAAGTGGGAGGACCCCTGCCAGAAAGGAGTAACAGGGGATACTGAACATATACAGAGAAAAGCAACAAAAATGGTAACATGTTTGTTTAATCCATAGTAGAGTGTGACAGAGATCCTGAAGGAATTGACTAGAAGACTCTTGAAGATAGACATAAACTATCTCGAGAAAGTTTATTAACAATGTTTCAAGAACTGCCTTTAAATGATTGCCTTAGGTATATGCTACAACCCCCCTATGTATCACCAACATAGGGATCATTAGGATAAGGTTAGAATAATTACTGCAAGCACAGACACATACAAACAATTGTTCTTCCTACACACCATATGGTAATGGAACAGAAAGAAACCCTAATAACTGGTACAATGGGACATTCCTCTGTCATGCACCTTACTGTGGTTTGCAGAGTATAGATGTAGATTTTTTTTAAGCCCTAACCATAGAGGCTGGCATTCATGAAAAGTATTTCGTGTGGGAATAGTGCCGACCTGCTTTGTGGGGAAGCCTAGATGCAGCCTCTCATGCAAGCTACCTGGCATAACAGGCATGTTGTGTTGGAGAAATTAACCCTGCTTTCCACAGCAATCTACATGTCACAGGAATAAAAGGGTTTCCAAGGCATTGACACACAGTTTTTGCTGCACAGGAGAAAAGGGGCAGGAGGAAATGCGTAGGGGGGGAGGGGGCATGAGGGGATTTGTGCAGAGGGAGGAGAGGAGGAGATGGGCAGATGGAGGGGAGGACAAGATGGACAGCATGAGAGGAAGAGACAGACAAATAGGAAATTGACTGAGAGGTGGGAGGAGGAGACCGAGAGGGAGACAAGAAGATGATGGGCAGAGAAGGGGAGGGGGAGATGGACCAAGAGAGTTGTGCATTGTATGTGGCATAGATGAATGCTGGGAAAAGACTAGTATATAATAAAGCAGACTACGTATGCCTTGGATCTCCTTCCAAACAGCTAACTTCCCAAGTATCAGCACTGTAGGGTTTATAACCTCCTAGCTCCAATAGGACTGTAGATAGGGTGAAACATCCTCTTTTTCTGCCCGTGCCAGATATGCTGTCCTGCACAATAGATGTGTTGGAGTAGTATTGGCTTGCCTTATAAATTTGCTTTGCAGGGTAGCCTACATGTCTGATGCTGGAAAACGATATTCTTCCCACTCACATGTAGGTTGTCCTGCATTACAGGTGTATTGTGTTGGAATAGTATCAGCTGCATTATCAACCAATTTCACTGGGCTATATGTGTTGATAGACATGATGGAAGAGGTTGAGATGAATAGAGGATAGGGTGATACAGAGGGGTGTTGGAGAGGATGGACATGGAGACAGGGACATGAAGGAAGGAATAGAAAGAGGAGGGGATGGTCAGACAGGGGTGGAAGAAATGGATATACAGTGGTAAGGACTGGGAGAGGAGTTGGTGAGAAGTGATGGACAGTGGAAATTGGAAATTTGTGGTAAGGTCTTATGGCACCAAACTACTTAGGTCATTGGTCCTTAGCCTACACATTACTTAATCTAACTTAAACTAACTTACACTATGGACAACACACAAAAACATGCCCGAGGGAGGTCTCGAACCTCGGACAAGGGGAGTCACACGGACCATGACAAAGTGCCTCATACCGCACGGTTACCCACACAGCGGATGGACAGTGGGGGCAGGAGGAGATTGATAGATAAGGAGAGTGGGAGCAGTAATAATTGTGAGAGGAAGGGAGAGAGCAGGGAGGAAGAGACTGACAGCCCCTGTTGTATAGGCTTGCCTGCACGACAGATGTGTTGGGGGAAGAGTGTTGACGTGCTTTATAGGTAGACAACATTTCAGGGGCAAGAAATGGTTTGGAACTTGTTGGCTCCATATCATAACAGGCATATTGTGTTCGAACAGTATAAGCCTGCTTTACATGTCAACATATGTGTCATAGAAAAAAAAAGTGTTTCAGACCCTTGACCTGTAGGCTGTACTCCACTAGAGAGGGGGCAGGCAGGGATGGATACGGAGAGAGTGGGACAGGAGGTGATGTGTAGGGAGAAGGGCAGGAAGGGGTGTACAGAAAGAGAGGAGAAGGAAGATGGATGGAGATAGAGGGACAGAGGGGGTGATTAGTTGGACAGTGGGAGGGGAATAGACAGAAAGAGGGGAGGCAAGAGGAGATGGGATGAGGATTTTGACAGATTGGGTGGCAAGACGGTAATAGGTAGAGAGGGGGAGGAGGAGATTGATCAAGAGAGGTGTGCATTATATGTGACATACTTGAATGTGCACGAAGCCACAGGGAAAAAGCTGGTCTTAAAATATATAAAGCTGAGAATGTGTATGTATGTCTGGGAACTCCACACAGACTGCTGGACCTAAGTGGACCAAATTTGGCATACAAAATTCCTTGTCCTGAGAGGCCTAACTTAGTGGTGCACATAATTATGCAGTTTTTTAAGCCACTATCCTGTAAGCAACTCTGTATGTTAGGTGTGTTCTTTAGGAATATGGTGCTCTATGAGGCATGGCAGCTTACATGTTGTGAGCAAGAAATGGTTTTCCAGCCCTCAGCATGCAGCCTGCCCTGTATGACAGGCTTGCTGTGTTGCAGTAGTATTGTCTGTATCACGCAGTTTTGCAGTGGCTACATGTGCAGATGGGCATGGCTGGGGGAAGAATGATTTGGACAGAGGATGGTATGGAGAGAGAAGGGAGAGGTGGGAGACAGAGAGGAGAGGAGACAAGACAGACAATGTGGACGAGAAGAAGATGGACAGAGAGAGGGGGAGAGGAGAAGAACAGTGAGGGTACATGGAGCCAACAGATAGAGAGTAGGAGGAGGAGGAGGAGGAGGAGGTGAAGCTGGACAGGGAGGAGAAGGGTATGGGAAGAGAAAGATCAGGATGAGACGGACACAGGAGGAGGAATTGGACAGAAGGGAGGAGAGGAGGAGGAGGAGGAGGAGCAGACAGAGGAGTTGGAGGAGGACAAAGACAAGTAAGGTGGAGGGTGATACGCTCAGACAGGAGGAGGAGGAGCTAGACAGAGAGGGAGAAAAGGAGATGCAGAGAAACATAGGGAAAGTGCAGGAGATGCACAGAGTGAGGAGGGGGTGGATGGGAGATAGTATTTATGTGTAAAATCTCCACCCAGGCACCTGGACCAAAGCAGGCCAAATTTGACACACAAACTCATTGCCCCATGAGGACCAGTGTAGGATTGTTTTATAACACTCTAGCTCTACTATTTGTAGATACATGGGCACATTTTTAAGCCCTTGCTGTGTGGGAATAGTATTGAACTTCCTTATCGACCTACTTTGCAGAGCAGCCTACATATTGACAAGAAACATTGTTCCATCCTCCCAGCACAACAGGTATATTGTGTTACAGCTGTAGCGGCACCACCGTTTAGGATAGGGAAAGTTAGTTTTGTGCGATATTCCGAGTGCAAGTCACACCCAGGTGTGGGCTGGACTGCAGTAAGTTACGCTGACCAGCAGTTGCGAAATGGAATGGAGGCCACTGGGCTGTTGAACCGCTGAAAAGAGTAAACGCAGTGGTTCGCCTTGCGCAAGCTATAGGCAGAAGGAGCCCACTGGCTCAACCGGGCTGTGGGGCGTACATGACTCAGAGCAGTACGTTAGTGAAACAAAGGCACGCAGCCTAGTATAAATAGGTGTTGTTTTCTAACAAGAGTCATTCAAGTGTGGTAGCTCTCCTGGACGGTGGGGTGTGACACACTGCTGGGCTACACGCAGCAACAGGTGGGGGCGACAGTGTCCCAGTCCACAGCGGGTCGTCGGTTCTACCCTCTGAGGCCAATGCAGGGTCCACAGCCAGCTAGGGCGGGCACTCTTCGGCTCTCTACCATGGGCAGTCGTCTCGGCTCCCGGCTCACGCTGGAGACTTACGTGGCGAGGGCCGCGGATTCAGACGCCGGATCACGGGCGGTTGTTGCCGCCGCATTCCCTGCTATGCCAGCTGAGGAAGAAGCAGCAGCAGGGCCGGCCTTCGGCTCCCGGCGGAGCAGCGCGGAGTCAACAGGGATGGTGGCCGCTGAGTTGGTTGCTGGCACAGCCATCCTGACGTAATCGGAACTCAGCAGCTGGCGTACAAGGCCAGCATAACACAGCGTTGCGTTGCATAGGCCACTGGGGTGGCTTCCTCAGCATTGTGGGGTCATATGACGCAGACCGAGGTGAACGGAACATTGTAGTGGAAGCAAATAAATCGTTTGGATTGTTCTCGACAAGTTTTAATACGGCACCTCCTGGCACCCATCCACTATGTTTGGTGTCATATGCCACATTTAGCGTCTAATACCACAACATTAGGTGTCAGAATAATGGATGTCGACTGTCCAGTATTACGTTCGAGCCCACCACATGCAGTACAGTCACAAGATGTGGTGAGTGCTGACAGAATTGTTCTTTTAGAATGCTGGACGTTTTCTTTCTTTTTTGTTTTTTTCTTCAAGTATGGCTCCTGGGAAGCCACATTGTAGAAGTTTTGCGTGGGCGTAGTATTTTTTGTTGTCAGAGTAAGTGTTAGTATGTTTGGGGCAGTAAGCTTTATTTTTTTCCATGGCATTTGACTACTTTTGTATTGGTTTATGATGATACTGAGTATGAGATGTAGGAAGTCAGATTATTCTTGTACTTAATCCCAAAACAAAACGACCAACCAAGAACAAAAGCAACACAATGGCAGAGTCAAGGACGCAAGGTGTGTCGGAACCAGAAGCGGTGCAGATTTTTATGGAAAAAGTAGCACAATTGACAGCAGACAATATGCAGCTGAGAAATGAATTAACATAAAAAACGGAGCTTGAAACCGCATCTGATCAGTCGTTGTTGCCTAGGGTACAGAAGATTAATCCAACCGCCGCAAGTTTGATTATTCGGTTCTCTGGCAAGGCATCTGAGGATATGCTTTCGTTTGTGGAGGACTTGGAGACTTCAGCGGTGATGAATGGTTGGTCTGATGCACAGTTGTTACATTAGCCAAGATTAGATTAACCGGTGAAGCGAAAACATATGTAAGGTGTTCTGAGGCCTTAAGGAAGGCAGGACAGTTTAAGCAGTTAAAGGAAGGGCTTTTACAAAGGTACAAAAAACAGAATAGCGCTCGGTACTTTAGAGAGAGGTTAAGTACAATGACAAAGAGACAGGGGGAGATGGTGGCGAGATGTGCGGAGAGGATAAGGGAAACTTATGAGTATACTTACGAGTTGGGTGAGAGCGATAAAGTGAATTGTGTTCTATTGCAGGAGGCCAAACAAAGGGTACCTGATGTGTTTTTGAGAGGGTCACCGGCGCATAGGTCACGGAAAGTGCGTGAAGGGAATCCGCAAGATTTGTATTCGGCCATTCAGATGGCAAATCAATGTGAGGAAAATGACATGGCAACAGGGGGAACGGGAGAGGCAAACAGTATTTGCAGCGGGTATAAAATGTTATAAGTGTGGTCGTACGGGACATGTGCAGAGGCAATGTACCCAGTCACCAAGCAATAGAGGAAGGGGTGAAAATCAGCAGCGTGGAGGATGGAGAAGTGGAGATAGGAGAGGTGGACAATCGTTAAACGACAGAGGGGGCCCAAGACCCACCTAAGAGAGCTCCTGTTTAATTTCAACGCTACGAATACGTATGCAGAGGTGGAATGTTCAGTGGTAGGATCCACAGGAAGTAAAAAGCTTAAGATTTTGTTGGACACAGGAGTGCAAGTTCAGCGGCTACTAGGAATATAACGGGATGAAGGAAGTTAGACCCACCACGTTACAGGTTGCGTGGAGTGGGTGATAAGGAGGTCGCGCCTTTGGGGTTGGTGACAGTTGACTTTCGCATAGGAAAAGTCAGATTTAATGCATGCATGGGGTGGTACCATGGGTAAGTGAGAGCTATGACATGATCCTAGGAGTAGATTTCTTGCATCAACATCATGCTAAAATTGACCTTGGATAACGAACTGTGGAGCTCTAGGGGAAACAGTTGTCAATGCAGAGCTGTTGTGAGGGGCGTTCAACGTAATGAACAAACCAATTGAACCACGTACATTAGCATTAAGGCTCAATTCTCATGATTGTGTGTCTAGTGGCACCGGGAAGTCGCTTTGGGTAAGTGTGGAGTCAAATCTACCTGTGGGTACAGTGTGTGTTACTGAACCATTGGAGGATAATGAAGTTTTGGGTCCATTGGGTTGTACTGTGAAACGTAGTGTTGTACGCGTACAGGAGGGGAACGACGGGCGAGTAGTTCCCTTGAATGTGGATAATTTTAGCGCTGTAGACGTGAATTTGAGGAAAGGAGTTTTAGTAGCAAATTTGGATGTGCCAGGTGACGAAGACTGGTGTTTGAGAGGTAGGCGAAGCGATCAACCACTAACTGCCAATAGAACTGCATTGCGTGACAAAATTAAGCATTTGAAAGGAGGAGAAAGAGCGAATGTGGAAGAATTATCGTGGGAATTTAAGGATTTGTTCTCTCCACAAGGGCCGTTACCAGCAACTCAATTAGTTCAACTTAGGGTACCAAAAGGGAATGAAGCACCTGTTTACCATAAACCATACAGAATACTGAGGTATTTGCAGCCGATTGTGGAGGATTTCATTGATAAGCAGCTTGCAGACGATATTATAGAGCATAGTAATAGTTGCTGGGGAGCGGGCTTTGTCGTTGGGCCTAAAAAATCTGCAGATGGAACTAAGAAATACAGGTTCTGTTGTGACTTCCAATACTTCAATAATAAGACAGTAACGGAGGCATACCCCATTTCAAATATATCGGAGACTTTGGATCACTTAGGACAGTGCCAGTACTTTTCTACGATAGATTTGACAAGTGGTTATCATTAGTTAGAGGTGGCTCTAGAGCATCGTCCAAAAACTGCTTTCTGTACACCTGGAGGCCATTAACAGTACATTAGAATGCCATTGGTTTGAAAAACGCTCCGGCAATGTTTCAGAGGTTGCTAGACAGTGTCTTGAGGGGTTTGAAACCACGGCAGTGTTTGTATATTTGGATGACATTATAGTGTTTTCAAGTAGTATGGAGCAACAAAGACAGTGGTTAAGGGAAGTCTTTATGAGGTTAAGAGCAGCTCGTTTGACGTTGAGCCTGGAGAAGTGTAATTTCGCATTAGAAGAAGTAAAATATTTGGGTCATATTATCAGTAAGGATGGAGTGCGAACAGATCCGAGGTTGGTATAGGCTGTAAGGGGTTTTTGGGGAACCGAAAACAGTCAAGGAAGTGCAGTCATTCATCGGAATTTGCAATTTCCATTGAAAGTTCGTGAAGGGTTTTGCAGATTTAGCACAGCCATTGACGCTATTGTTATGGAAGGGTGTGAAATTTGAGTGTCAGAAAGTGTTTGACAAACTGAAAGAAGTGTTAACATCAAGTACGGTTCTTGTGTGTCCAGATTTTGAAAAGGAGTTTATACTAGCATGCGATGCATCGAATCAAGCATTAGGGTGTGTTCTTAGTCAGGAAATTGATGGGAAAGAACAGCCTGTAGCCTATGCGTCCGGGCAGTTGAATGAAGCAGAGAATTACTCAACAACAGAGAGGGAGATGCTTACCATAATCTATGGAATTATGTATTTTAAATGTTATTTATATGGAAGAAGATTTCGGGTAGTGACAGATCATGCTACGTTGAAGTGGTTGTTGGGGTTGAAGGATCCGTCCACTAGACTCGCTAGATGGGCTGTGAGGCTTAGTGAATTCGACTATGAGGTGGTACACAAGCCTGGGAAGAAACATGGTAATGCGGATGCCCTAAGTAGGAAGGTAGGAAAAGTAGAAGTCATAGGTTATGACCTAGCAGTATGGCAAAAATTACAGGACACGGACAACGATTGTAAATTGTATCAGACACAGCCACAATTTAATATGCAAGACGGTCTTCTGTGTAGGGAAACGAAGTTAGGGCTTGGTTAGGTAGCAGTGCCAGCGAAGCTGAGGGATGAGGTTTTAAAGGAAGCACGTGATCTAGTGTTATCTGGTCATGGAGGGTGCAGAATGATGAATAGGAGAGTGGTGGAGAGGTAGGAAAGAAGTTGTGGATCAGTATGTCAAGAATTGTCTTCCATGTGCTCAGAGAGCAGATTTGAGCCAGAAACAGATACAGCTACAGCAATTACCAGAAGCCACATGTCCATTCTCTTTGCTCGGGATCGATGTCTTAGGACCTATTAGACAAACACAGTTGGGAACAGATTAATTCTGACAATAATAGACCATTTTTCAAGGTATGTGGAGATGATGGCTATGTCAAATCAGCAGGCAGCAATGGTCGCCCAAGCTTTTGTAAATAATTGGATTTTGAAGTTTGGTGTACTGAAGACAATGGTTACTGACCAAGGGACCAACTTCATGTCGGATTTAATGAAGAAACTGTGTAAATTGTTGAACCTACAGAAGTTGAGGACGAGCGCATTGCATCCACAGGCGAATGGAAGGACAGAATGGGTACACAGAACAATCGGGAAGATGCTGAGTTTTTATGTGGATTCTTATCACCATCAGTGAGACGAGTATTTGAACCATACTGAATGCGCATACAATGCACAAGTCCATACAAAGACCGGTTTGTCTCCATATGAGGTAGTGTAAAGGTGAAATATGCCGTCACCGTTTGATTTAGTGAAGCTACAGAAAGGAAGGACTGGTGAATATGTGCGTCAGTTTGCGAGAACAAATCGGAATGTTTGGAAATGGATACAAAAGGCGAATACAAAGGCTTTGGAAAGGAAGGAAGACACAGTAAAGCGGAAAGGAAGTTTACCGCAGTATAAAGTGGGGCAATGGGTAGTGCTGTCCAGCCCCTATACACAAAAAGGGGAAACGAAGAAGTTCCTCACGAGGTATCAAGGGCCATACCAAGTTGTTGAAACCACATCTTCCGTTAATGTTAAGCTTCAACTAGAACGACGATAGTACATGTTTGGTGGTTATGGCCATTTAAGGGTTGCCCAGATGTGATTCCAGGCGTTTCACAGGAAGGAAAGAGGAAGAAAGAGAGAGTGAAGAGAGGTGCTAAGTACAGAGAAAACCAGGAAGATAGAGAACAGCATGAAGTACCGTATGCTTTGCCATCTAGAAAGTAGTAGAGTATTTATAGTTGTTGTTGTTTTTCTTGTTGTGTATCATTGGGTTTGCATAGAGTAATTAGGTTCAAAATGGGTTCAAATGGCTCTGAGCACTATGGGACTTAACATCTGTGGTCATCAGTTCCCTAGAACTTAGAACTACTTAAACCTAACTAACCTAAGGACATTACACACATCCATGCCCGAGGCAGGAATCGAACCTGCGACTGTAGCGGTCACACGGTTCCAGACTGAAGCGCCTAGAACCGCACGGCCACACCGGCCGGCAAGTAATTAGACATTGTGTTTATATGTGTTGTATGTGTTTTCTAGTACTGTGAGCCTGCTAGGGGCAGCAGTCCTTTTTGAAAAGGGAGGAAAGGTGATGGTGATCCCTGTCCTCAGGTCATTGAAAAGGGAAGTGGTGCATCTGACGTATGTGGAGTGTTGTTGGAGGAGAAATCGAACTCAGTTCTGGAGGAATAAATGCGTCGGAGTAAAGTTTGCGGCAAAGCTGTAATAAATATGTGTTGAACGATGACAGAGTCGTATGATTTCTTGTTTAAATTTTTAGTATTGACAATGCTGTGTCAGTAAAGTCGTGTTTATAGCACCAGTTCATATAATGTAAATTTAGGGATGAAAGTAGTCACACAATCGGTGTTGAGTTTGGATCAAAAATAGTGAACGTTGGAGGAAAACCTGTGAAGCTTCAAATATGGGGCACGTGCATGGTGCAGTTATTTTTAGTCAGGGGGAAAGGAATAGACTGTCCAAGGGACATCATAAAGCCAAAATTGAGCATGCTTTGGATTTTCTCAACCTACAAGAATTTGGTAGTAGTAGCAAGTTGTTTTGAGCAAGGAGTGTTTACGGAAGCAAAACATATAGAGCTCGAGGGGAGCAGAATTTTAATCAATGGAACTAAGTGTAACTTAATAGGACCAACCTTCCATCTGCCAGCGTCAATTTCGGTAGTCACACAATTGAATGTTACGCAGCCACAGCTGTATTGGCCAGAAGCCACTTTGGAGTTTTTGCCAAGGCAGAATCTGACCTTGTTAAATCAAACTCAGGAACCAAGTCTGTTGAGATCCGTAAACCAGTTCATTTTAGAGCAAGAGGGGTGCATATCAGCCGAACAGCTTGTTCAATATGTCGCTCAGTATAGGGAAAGGCAATGGCAAATAACGACCATTTTGAGCACCTCTGTGCCAAGCGTCATCGCAGCCTTAACTTTGATGTGCGTTGTTTTCTTTCTGATCAGGCAGAGAGCCAGTTAACAAAAGGGGAACCAAGGGTAGTGCAAGTCCCAGTAGAATGGATACTGAGGGCGTGAGACGAATAGGTAAGGCGTTGATCGAGCAGTGGTCGTCCAGTAAGGAATTTTTACGTTTTGTTTTATGACATAGTTTTAAGAGGACAATAGACCACATGCAAGTTTTCTGATAGTAAGGAAATATGCCATAGGTGCCAACCGAAACAAGTTAAAAGCTAGTTAAGAGTTGACCCGGGGACCGGGTCTTCTCGAAGAGGGGAATAATGTAGTGGCACCACCGTTTAGGATAGGGAAATTTATTTTTGTGCGATATTCCGAGTGCAAGTCACAGCCAGGTGTGGGCCCGATTGCAGTAAGATACGCTGACCAGCGGTTGCGTAGTGGAATGGAGCCCACAGTGCTGTTGAACCGCTGAAAAGAGTAAACGCAGTGGTTTGCATGGCGCAAGTAATAGGCAGAAGGGGCCCACTGGCACAACTGAGGTGTGGGGTGTATGTGACTCTGAGCAACACATTAGCGAAACAGATGCACACAGCCTAGTATAAATAGGTGTTGTTTTCTAATGAGAGTCACTCAAGTGTGGTAGCTCTCCTGGACGGCGGGGCGTGACACTCCGCCGGGCTACACGCAGCAACAGATGGGGCGAAAGCATCCCAGTCCACAGCGGGTTGTCGGTTTGACCCTCTGAGGCCGACGCGGGGTCCGCAGCCAGTGAGGTCGGGCACCTTTTGGCTCGCTGCCACAGGCAGTTGTCTTGGCTCCCGACACATGCTGCAGACTTACTTGGTGAGGGCCGCAGATTCAGACGCCGGATCACAGGCGGTTGTTGCCGCCACGTTCCCTGCTATGCCAGCTGAGGAAGAAGCAGCAGTGGGGCCAGCCTATGGCTTCCAGCGGAGCAGTGTGAAGTCAACAGGGATGGTGACAGCTGAGTCGGTTGCTGGCACAGCCATCCTGACAATCGGAACTCAGCAGCTGGCGTACAAGGCCAGCACAACACAGCATTGCATTGCACAGGCTGCTGGGGTGGCTTCCACAGCATTACGGGGCCATGTGATGCAGACCGAGGTGAACGGATCATTGTAATGGAAGCAAATAAATCGTTTAGAAAGTTCTCACTGAGTTTTAATATGGCACCTCCTGGCACCCACCCACTACGTTTGTTGTCAATATGCCACATTTGGCATCTGATGCCACAACACAGTGGTATCAGCCTACTTTGCAGAGTAGCCTACACATCACAGGAAGAAATGGGTTTTCAAGCTCTTGACATATAGGCTGTGCTACACAAAGAGGTGTGTTGTAGTGGTAGTACCAGACTGTGTTGAGGATCTCTGTTGCAGAGCTACATGTGCCACTGGGCATGCCTGGGGAAAGGTTTAGAAGGGTAGAGGAGATGGGGTGTAGGAAGGAATGGATAGCAGGTGAGGGGGCCGGTAGGGGATGGGTAGGAACAGAGGAGGCAGGAGGAGATATAAAGATGGGATAGGTTGGAGGATGAGATGGACAGAAAGAGGGGAGGGGATGGACTGAGAGGTGGCATGATAAGATGGACAAATAGTGAGGTCAGGAGGTGATGGAAGGTCAGGAGGTGGCAGACAGGGAGGAGAGCAGGAGATGGAGCTGGATATGTACGCATTGTAAGTGACATACATGTACTCAGGGGAAGCCATGAGGAAAAGGCTATTCTACATATAAAGCTGAGTGCATATTTGTTTGTGTGAGAACTCCCCTTAGGCCACTGGAGAGGCATAGGTTATTCATAAGACTCTGTGGTGTCACGGCCAGACACCACACTTGCTAGGTGGTAGCCTTTAAATCGGCCGCGGTCCGTTAGTATACGTCGGACCCGCGTGTCGCCACTATCAGTGATTGCAGACCGAGCGCCGCCACATGGCAGGCCTAGTCTAGAGACTCCCTAGCACTCGCCTTAGTTGTACAGCCGACTTTGCTAGCGATGGTTCACTGTCTACATACGCTCTCATTTATTACAGAGACGACAGTTTGGCATAGCCTTCAGCTACGTCATTTGCTACGACCTAGCAAGGCGCCATATTCAGTTACTATGAATGTATTCTGAACAGATAATCTTGTGAATCATGTACCGTCAAGAGCGATCTTCATCATTAATGGATTAAAGTTCAGTATCAAACTAATTACATCTGCTTTCTGAATTCTAATTCCTTGTCATGTTCCAGACCTCACGCCAGTATAGTTCTTCCCTCCTCACGCCACCCTGCATGAGCTAAAACGCATGCATTTCGGCCTCCACTAGTAATACAGTGTTGGCTCTTCTGCCAACACAACACACTCTACCTCTATTTACAGAGATTGCATTATGCACTTTTTTCGTGCCCTTACTGTATAGGCTGACCTGTAAAACAGTTATGTTGTGTTGGAATAATATCGATTCTCCGGGCAGAACCCCATTTCCAGCTCCTAATGTGTAGGCTGCCTGGCACAACAGGCGTGTTTTGTTAGAGTATGGCAGCATACACAACATGGGAAAAAAGGGTTTTAAAGTCCTTGACATTTTTCTACATGAGTGACGGTGACAGTACGGGGTGGTTGGGGGAGAGGGGGCATGAGGGGATGTACAGAGAGGAAGGGGGAGAAGAAGATGGACAGAGGCTGAGTAACAAATTGAGGGATGGATAAGATGTAGAGAGGGAAGAAGAGACTAACAGGAAGAAGAGTGTGATGAGGAGGTCAGCTGAGAAGTGGGAGGAGGAGATGAATAGGTTGGGTGGTGTGAAGATGATGGGCATAGAGGGGAGAGGAGGGTGCAGATCTGTCCTGCAGTGCCACTCAGATGGAGTGTCAATCTTCTCTAGGGATGTCCTCGGTCACAGGTTCAAATCTCACCACTGCTTAAATTCTGAATGAAAATCATTAGCAGTGGCAGCCGAAGACTTCTGGCATTAGAAGTTATCCTCATTCTGCTAATGGCTTCCTTTGGGGTGGGATATTGGCCCTAAAAGGCCGAAGAATCAGCAATCATCAACAATACAAGACAGTAGAAGGCAATGGAAACACTTACATTTTACACACAATGTTTAATTACTGGACATATGGCCTGTAATTGAAAAAATGTCATTATGATCTCTCTATTGCTAAAAGATTCTGGACAGTCCCCCATTCATATCTCTGAAAGGGGACTCTTAAGTGGGAGGTGACCATGAAAACAAGACTGAATAACCAATGAAAGGAATTCTACGAATCAGAGCATGGAATGAGTTTGAAAATGGCAGAAAATCTAGAAAATCTGAAAAGGGGAGTGCTAAGGCTCAACATACAGTGGGGATCAGTGAGGTGAAATGGAAAGAAGGCAAGGATTTCTGGTCAGACAGGTAGAAGGTAATATCTACAGCAGCAGCAAATGGTATGACGGGAGTAGGATTTGTTATGAATAGGAAGGTAAGGAAGAAAGTTAATTACTGTGAACAGTTCAGTGATATGGTTGTCCTCATCAGAATCTGCTGACAACAATAGTTTGGGTACATATGCTGATGTTGCAAGTCAATGATGAAGAGAGAGAGAAATTGTATGTGAGGATATTGAATGGTTAATTCAGTATGTAAAGGCTAATGAAAATCTAATAATCATGGGGGATTGGAAAGCAGTTGTATGGCAAGGAGCAGAAAAACGGATTATGGGAGAATATGGGCTTGGTACTAGGAATGACAGAGGAGGAAGACTAATTAAGTTCTGCAATAAAAGTCAGATGGTAATAGCAAATACTCTGACCCAGGCTCACAAGAGGAGGAGATATGCTTGGAAAAAGTCGGGAGATTCAGAAAGATTCTAGTCAGATTACATCATGGTCAGCAGTGACCCTGAAACCAGATATTGGATTTAAGGTGTATGCAGCAGCAAGCACAGACTCAGATCACAATTTGGTAGTGAGGAAGAGTTGGCTGAAGTTTAAGAGACTGGTCAGAAAGACTTAATGGACAAAAATGCAAATACAGACGCACTAAAGATGAAGAGATCACTTGAAGTTCTCTGAGGCTATGGATACCAAGATAATTAGAAGCTCAGTAGACAGTTCCATTGAAGAGGAATGGCTGTCTCTAAAAGGGGCAGTCACAGAAGTTGGGAAGAAAACTGTAAGTATAAGTAAGTTAACTGTGAAGAAACCATGGGCAACTGAAGAAATGCTTCAGTCAGTGATGAAAGAAGGAGGTACAAAAATGTTCAGGGAAATTCAAAAATACAGAAATAAAAGACATTTAGAAATGAAATAAATAGGAAATGCAGGTAAGATAAGGTGAGTGGACTGCATGAAAAGCGTGAAGAAATCAAAAAAGAAATGATTGTCAGAAGGACTGACCCACGATATTGAAAAATCACTAAAAACATTCGGTGAAGGCAAGGGCAGTAACATTAAGAATGCAATGTAAATTCCACAAATGCAGAGGAGAGAGAAGATAGCTGGAAAGAGTACATTGAAAGCCTGTTTGAGGGAAGGACTTGTCAGATGGCATTATAGAAAAAGAAACGGGAGATTACAGGGAAGAGGTAGGGGATCCAGTATTAGAATCAGAATTTAAGAGCTCTAGAAGACTTATGATCAAGTAAGGGAGAAGAGGTAGACAACATTCCATCAGAATTTCTAAAATTATTGAGGGAAGTGGCAACAAAATTACTATTCTCATTGCTGCTTGGAATGTATGAGACTGGTGATATACCATCAGACTTCTGGAAAAGCTTCCAAAGACTGAAAGAGCTGACAAATGCAAGAATTATTGCACCATCATCTTAACAGCTCATACTTACAAGTTGCTGACATAAAATACACACAGAAAAATGGGAAAGAAAATTGAGGCTCTGTTAGATAACGGTCATCTTGGCTTTAGCTAAAGTAAAGGCACAAGAGAGGCTGTTCTGACATTGCGGTTGATAATGGAAGCAAGGCTGAAGAAAGGTCAAAACACATTCATAGGATTTGACTACTTGGAAAAGTGTTTGATAATGTCAAATGGTGCAAGATTTTCTAAGAAAAATAGGGGTAAGCTATAGGAAAAGGTGAGTAACATACAATATGAACAAGAACCAAGATGGAACAATAAGAGTCTAAGATCAAGAGAGAAATGTTCAGATTAAAAATGGTGTTAGACAGGAGATATTCTTTTGCCCCTCTACTCAGCCTATACATCGAAAAGCAATGACAAAAATAAAAGATATATGAATTATTTAGGAATAAAGGAGATAACTCACCGAAAGGCAGAACCACTGCATCATCGATAGGTATGCAAACAAAAGGTACAGTGTGTAATGGGACACTCTTTTCTAACATAACTTTTTTTTTATAGAAGTAGATGATACCAGGATTAATCTCGAATCTCATATAACATTATCTCAACTGTTTCACTGAAAGAATTTCAAATGATTTTGTATACAATGTATTATATTTTAGGCTAAAATGTACAACAGAAATTAATTTGTTACAATCTATACAGTTAAAATTACTTTTCTTTTAAAAATATTTGAAATTATGAAATATCTGGCATACTTAAAATTCATATTATTAATTGCACAACCTAATTCCAATTATTATATTTGTTTCTGGATTAATTTATAAAACAATGATATAACTTGGTGAAGATTCTCCTTTTGTCAAGGAAGTATGCAAACCTCTTTTGTTTGGTAAACTCTTTGGAATGTGTGAGTACCGCAGAATGAGTTAGTAGTAGTGGGAATGCCTCTGATGAAATCAGAAGATTTTTTTAATGTTCTCAATAACAATGTAATTGTTGGTTTTATGGAAATGGAGATTGAGAAGTCAGTGTGACATAGAAGAATGGGATAAAATAAAAGAAAGTCATAGGAACAGAAAATACTTCATCAATTATTCAGAACTACTGGAACACACAAAATCAAAATTTCAGCCTCAAGAATGTACCTCTAGATGCGAGAACTGCAGCCAACAACAAGAGAAAAATGAAGATAATTAAAAAGTTTTTCTTTTGTATATCTTACACCTCTCTAAGCTTTCAAAACTTTTACAGAGACTGAGAAATTTAATGGTAATGTGTAGGAGGGTAAGATAAACATGCCTGTCTCCCTACATTGTGCTCAGTCAACTGCCAGCTCTTTCATGGCTCACAATGAGTGTACTGGGATGAGGAGTGGGGTGGGATGGGGCAGGGCTAGCAGCTCATGGGAGGGTGGGAAGCCATCTAGATGCCACGGGTTGTGAAGCAGCCATTGAAATCTCGCATGTTGAGCTCTGCTGCGTGTTGTGCCACTGGGTGGTCCACCTTGCTTTTGGCAAGTTTGGCAGTGGCCATTCATTCTAGTTGACAGATGGCTGGTTGTCATACCAACATAAAACCCCATGCAGTGGTTGCAACAGAGCTGATATATAATATGGCTGCTTTCGCAGGTGGCCTGGCCTTTGATGAATTGGAATAAGCCTGTGACGGGACTGGAGTAGGTGCTGCTGAGTGGATGTACTGGGCAGGTCTTTCATCTGGGTTGCTCGGAGAATGATCCCTGTGGCAGGGGATTGGATGTGGGAGTGGCGCAGGCATGGACTAGGATGTTGGGAAGGTTGGGTGGGCAGTGGAACACCACTTTAAGAAGGGAAGGAAGTATCTTGGGTAGGATGTCCCTCATTTCAGGGCATGATCATAGATAATCAAAGCCCTGACAAAGGACATGGTTCAGTCAGTCCAGTCCCAGGTGGTAGTGGGTGACAAGAGGGTGTTCCTTTGTGGTTGGTTCTTGGGATGGATATAAGGATCAGGTGCGTGTGGGGCTATGGGGTCTTTGTGAGGCTTTCAGCATACTGAGCAAGGAAGTTCTGATCACTGCAGATGCATCTACCATGGGTGGCTAGGCTGTATGGGAGGGATGTTTTGGTGTGGAAGGGGTAGTAGCTGTCGATTTGCAGGTACTGTTGGTGATTGGTGGGTTTGATGTGGACCAAGTTGTGATTGGAGCCAACCAAGAGGAGAAGATTGACATCTAGGAAGAGGTGAAGGAGGACCAGGTGAAGTGGATGGGAGAGAAAACATCGAGGTTGTGGAGGAATGAGGGTAAGGTGTCCTGGTCTTGGGTCAAGATTTCAAAGATCATCAATAAGCCTAAACCAGACCAGGTGTTTGGGGTTTTGGGAAACTAGGAATGTTTCATCTAGGTGGCCCATGAAGAGTATGGCATAGAAGGGTGCCATGCAGGTACCCATGGCTGTGCCATGAATTTGTTTGTGTACCTTCCCATTAAAGGTGAAGTAGTTATGGGTTAGGATGTAGTTGGTCAGGTGCACGAAGAATGAAATGGTTGGTTTGGAATGTGCAGGATGTAGGGAGAGGTAGTCTTCAATCACAACAAGTCATGGGCATGAGGGATATTGGCGTATAAGGAGCTCACATCAACAGTGATGAGTATTGACCAGGCAGGTAAGGGTGTGAGGATGGTGGAGAGCCAGTTCAGAAAATGGTTGGCATCTTTAATGTGGGAGACTAGGTTCTGGACAATTTGTTGCAGATGTTGGTGAACAAAGGCCAAGATTCTTTCAGTGGGGGCACTGAAACCTGGCACAGAGGTGCACCGAGGATTGTTAGGTTTGTGGGTTTTGGGGAACATGTAGAAGATGAGTGTGCAGGCTGTGATTGTGGTATGTTGGGGGATGAATTCAGGGCAGAGGTTCTGGGAAGGTTCTAAGGATTTGAGCAGGGATTGGAGGTTTCTCTGGTTCATCACAACAGTGGTGGATCTGCCAGGAGGATGACCAGGTCAGGATCTGGTTTTAGGTTGTGTAGGGCAGTCCTTTCTTCTGCTGAAAGGCTGTTGCTCACAGGGAGGGACCTGGGGAAGGATGGTGTGGCCAGGACGGATGTTGGGAACTGCTGTAAGTGACCAGGAGATGGTTATGTGGAAGTGTTTAAGGGTCATGATTGGATCGTGGTATGAACTGAGACAGGCAGGGTTCGATGTAGGGATTGGATAAGCTTTGGTTGGAGGGGTTGATGGCACATCAAATCCACCAATCACCAACAGTACTTGCACTTCAACAGCAGCCACCCCTTCCACACCAAAACATCCCTCCCATATAGCCTAGCCACCCATGGTAGACACATCTGCAGTGATCAGAACCCCCTTGTCCAGTATGCTGAAGGCCTCACAAAGACCTTTGCAGACAGGCAATACCCTCCAGACCTAATTCACAAACAGATCTCCCGTACTATAGCCCCACACACACCTGATCCTCACATCCATCCCAAGAACCAACCACAAAGGAGGGCCCCTTGTCACCCAATACCACCTAGGACTTGAATGACTGAACCATATCCTTTGTCAGAGCTTTGGTTATGTATTGTCATCCCCTGAAATGAGGGACATTCTACCCAAGATACTTCCTTCCCCTCTCAAAGTGCTCAAATTGTGAGATTTCAATAGCTGCTTCACAACCCATACCATCTGGATCCTCCCAGCCACCACCAGCTTTTCTGAGCTGCGCAGATGGGAGCTCTCCTTGCAGAACATCCTTCACTCCTGTAACCTGCCTGTAGCCCCCCCCCCCCCCCCACCCAATAGTGAGTACGTGTGTGCCCCAGGATCATCCCCCCCCCTCCCAATTTGTGTCAGCTAGTTGTGTGTTGCTGTCTCCTGCACTAGTCTGTGAAATTAAGTGCCCAGCTGTCTGCCACCTGGCTTTCTACCTGCACTCCTAGCTAGCCCACAGGCGGCTTCTCCTCTCCCATGAGCCACTAGAAGCTTTCCTCCAACCCCTCCCTGCCTTCCACTTATCTCCACTCCTCACCCCACCCCTCACCCCACCCCACCCCACATCCCACCCCACCCCACCCGACACCCCTGCTTCACCCTAGCACACTCACCATGAGCCAGGAAAAAACTTTCAGTTGACTCAGCACAGTGTAGGGAGACGTGTGTGTGTGTGTGTGTGTGTGTGTGTGTGTGTGTGTGTGTGTGTGTGTGTCTTTCCTACAAGGTTAGAAAAGAAAGTTCATTCAGAAAGATAGCAAAACTCTGTACCTTTCATCTGTGTACCTATTGACAATGAAGCACTTCTGCCTTTTGGCGAGTTGTCTCCTTAATTCCTAAATAATTCATAGTTCTCAACCATAAATAAAAGAAATTTTCAAGAGTTGGATTCAAATTCAAGATGGAAGGTTATCAATGATAACATTTGCTGATGACACAGCTATCTGCAATGAAAGTTACGAATTACAGGATGTGTTGAATGGAATAAACAGTCTGACTAAAGAATATGGATTGAGAGTGACTCCAAGAAGATGAAAGTAATGAGGAGTAGCAGAAAATAGAACAGTGAGAAACCTAACATTAGAATTGGGGATCACAATTTATGGAAGTCTGCAACCTAGGCAGCAGGATAACTCATGATAGACAGAGGAAGGAGGACTTAAAAGCAAACTAGCACTAGGAAAAAGAGCATTCGTGACCAAGAGAAGTCTACTACTACCAAACATAGGTTTTAAATTGATGAAGAAACTTCTGAGACTGTACATTTGGTGCACAGCAACATTATGGTAATGAAACATGGACTGTGGGAAAGTCAGAACAGAAGAGAATCAAAGCATTTGAAATGTGGTGCTACAGACAAATGTTGAAAATAAAGTAACTAGTAAGGTAAGGAATGAGTAGATTCTGCTCAGAATCAGAGAGGAAAGGAATATATGGAGAAAACTGACAAGGAGAAGGGACAGGATGATAGGAAATCTCTTAAAGATTAATTTTCATAGTGCTAGATGGAGCTAAAGACAGTAAAAAACTTTAGTCTATCAAAATTTCACACTAGTTGCATAACAGCAGCGCTAATAGCACCATTATGAGGGTGCAAATCATATTTGCTTTAAATACACACAGTCACAGGCATGAACATTAGTTACCTTTGAGATGGGATGTGGCGAGTTGATGTTAGTTAAGAATGCCTTTAAGGCAACAAAGATGCCATTATCAACCCCACTGAGTTTTAACAAGGTCACGTAATAGAGCTACAAGAAGTTGTATGTTCCTTCTGCAATATTGCAGAAAGACTTGGCAGGTATGTAGCCACTGCATATGATTGCTGGCAGCAGTGGTCACAAGAATGTATCTTCGCAAGAAAAGCTATGTGGCACTACTGAGAGAGAAGACCACCGTGTTTGGCGTATCTGTTTGGTGCATTGCACTGCATCTGCTGCAGCAATTTGAGCAGTGTTTGGCATGACAATGACACAACGAACTGTTTTAAATGAGATACTTCAAGTACAGCTCCGAACCAGATGCTCAGCAGTGTGCATTTCACTTACCCTAAATGCCACCGTTTGTGGCTTCAGTGGAGTCAACCGAGATCTGATCAGAGGGTAGGGTGGAGATCTGTTGTATTTTCTGATGAAAGCTGGTTATGGCTCAGTGCCAGTGATGCCCATGTGTTGCTTAGGAGGCCGATCAAGGGCTTGCAAGCAACTTGTCTGTATCACTGGACCCATACCTGGAGTTATGACTGGGGACACGATTTTGTATGACAGCAGGAACACACTTGTGGTTATCTCATGCACTCTAACTGAAATCTGTGCATCAGTCTGGTGATATGATCTGTTATACTGCATTCATGAACAGCATTCCAGATTGTGTTTTCAACAGGATAACACTGGCCCACACATCGCTGTTGTGACCCAACATGCTCTAAAGAATTTCAACATGTTGCGTTGGCCTGTTGGATCACCAGATCAGTCTCCAGTCCAGTACATATCGGACATCATTGGACGATAAGTCCAGTGTCATCCACAAACTACATTAACCACCTCTGTATCAGCCAATAAAGTGCAATGGGCATGGAACTCAATACCAAAAACTGACATCTGGGACCTGTACAACACAGTGCATGCACTTCTGCACTCTTGCATTCAACATTCTGGGGGTCACACTGATTATTAATGTACCAGCATTTCACATTTTCAGTAGTTTATTTCGCATTTACATTAACCTTTGATCTTGCAATGTTAATCTTTTAAATATGTTATCTAGACAAATGATTCCCAAAATTTCATTACTATAAATCAATTAATATTTGATGTTGTGATTTTTTACATCAGTGAATATGCATAAGTTTGCTGGGATCTCCTCCCAAAGCCTTGGATTGATTTAAACCAAATTTGACACACAAACAGAAATCATGACAAGCATCAGCACTGTAGGTATTATAACATCCAAGCTCCAACAGGAGCACAGTCAGGGCAAAACATCCTTTTTTCCTGCCCCTGCTGGATAGGCTGCCCTGCATGATTAGTGTGTTGTGTTGGAGTAGTATGGCCTACCTCTTCAACCTGCTTAGCAGGGCAGCATACACCTCAGATCCAAGAAAGCTGACATAGGATGCCCAGCATGACAGGCTTGTTGTTTTGGAATAGTAGCAGCTGTGTTATCAAACTATTCTGTGGGCTACATATGGTGGATAAGTACAGTTGGGGACATTTGAGGTGGGTAGGGGATGGGATGGATAGGGAGAAAGGGGCGTAGTATGGGGTAGATATGGGAAGGGGACAGGAGGGAATGGACAAAGAGGGGTGGTATGATGGACAACTAGGTGGCCAAAGGGGATGGAGAGAGAGAGAGGAGAAAGTAGGTGAGGGATAGAAAAAGGAGGAGATGAATAGGGAATGGGAGGAGGAGATGGGTAGGGAGGAGGAGGAGTAGAAAATGCAGCCTGTTAAGTAAGAGAATGGTCAGCAATACACAGATGATAAAAGATATCACCATAGTTCTTTCACAAACAAACAGAGGGAATCTTTGTCCTTCCTACAGTGTCCATAAAGCATTAGAGTTCTTTGAATTCTTGAGTGAGATACACTAGAAGAGACATGAGAGCAGCTTACGCATCGAGTTTATCATAGATGTTTGATGCCAAGTGCAAAATGTTGGTTCGTTGACAAAAATGAAGACTGGACACTGCAGGAGGACAACGATCTGAAGCAATGCAGCAGGCTCTGGAGTGACTGGAAAAAGGTGAAAGGTGTAAAGGTGCTGAATTGGCCCTCACAATCATCTGGTGCTAATATCATTGAAAATGTATGATCTTAATCAAAAAGAAATTTCAGGGAAAAAAAAAACAGCTGTCATTGCAGATTCGATGCACTTGGAGGTCTCTTCCAAGTGAATATGTGGTAAACTTGGTTTGAAGCATGTGTCGGGGGTACCAAGCAGTTATGACTGCTGCAGGTGACTTGACATAGTATTAACGGTAACTGCATTTTCCTTTTGTTCACATATGTTGTATATACATGTTTTAGTTTGGTGTCAAACACCTTTTTCTACTAATTAACTTGACTACAATCTTATGTAACAGACTTTACGTAGGAAGGGGAGCTGAATAGGGAGAGGTTGGGATGCAGAGATGGATGGAAAGGTGGGGAGGAACTGATGAACAGAGGGAGGGGGTAGGAGGAAATGGACAGTGAGATGGGGACAGGAGGGATGGACAGGGAAAGAGCAGGTAGGCGACAATGGTCATAGGTTGGGAGATCCCACACATGTGGATGGCATGCCAGGGCTCAGTTTAAGATGGAAAGAGGAGGGGATGGAGAGAAAGGGATGGGCAGAGGGAGAGGGGGCAGGAATGGATATACAAGACAGTACTATCATGGGTAAATGTATTCTTACGTACATTCTGTTGTGTTCTCATTTCATATTTATTTCAATTTCAGGCATTGGTGGAGATTGGGAGATGAGAATCACTGGGATGGAGTAACATCACACAAGTGCAGCTGGAGTATTCAGGAGGGGAGGGATGGAGAAAGACAGAAAGAGGCTGTGGGGTAGCAGACAGAATGTGTGAGGAGGGAGGGGAAGGTGGTCAGGTTATGAGGAGCTCCTGCCAAGCCCCTGGACTGAAGTGGGCTACAATTGACACACAAACTTCATGGCCCCAGGGGACCAACATAGAGTGATTTATAACACACCAGCTCTAATACTGGCAGAGATACAGACATGCATTCTTTTTTAAGCTCGAGGGGGGGAGGGAAGGAAATGGAGAGAGATGGTGGGCATGTGAGGGTGGATGGGGAAAGAGGGGAGAGTATCAAGATAGAGAGATGGAATTACGAGATTGACAATGGGAGGGGGGGGGGAGGAGATGGACAGGTGGGGAGTTGAGGAGATGATGGGGCAGAGAGGAGAGATGAGGACATGGAGTGACTTACTTATATGCTCAGTGTATGTATTTATGTCCAGGATCTCCTCCCAAACACCTGGATCAATTTTGACCAAATTTGGTACACAAACAGCAGGCCTCACAAGTATCAGCACTATGGAGTCCATAACCTCCTAGTTTAAATAGAAGTGGAGTATTGGCAAAAAGGTGTTTTTTCCAGCCCTTGGCATATAGGCTGTCCTCTGTGGCAGGTTGATTGTGTGGGGATAGTATCGGCCTGCCTTATCACCCTGCTTTGCAATGCTGCTTACATGTCAGGGGCAAGAACGTTTTTCGAGCCTCCAACATCTGCTCTGTGTCAGGTGAGTTGTGTGGGGCTAGTATTGGCCTGCTTAATCAGCCTTCCTTACAGGGGCTACATGTGCAGATGCAAATGGCTGAGTGGATAGATGGGGTGGAGATGGGTAGGGGGGACAGAGAACAGGTTCAAATGGCTCTGAGCACTGTGGGACTCAACTGCTGAGGTCATTAGTCACCTAGAACTTAGAACTAGTTAAACCTAACTAACCTAAGGACATCACAAACATCCATGCCCGAGGGCAGGATTCGAACCTGCGACAGTAGCGGTCTTACAGTTCCAGACTGCAGCGCCTTTAACCGCACGGCCACTTCGGCCAGCCCAGAGAACAGGGGAGAAGGAAACAGACAGAGAAGCAGTGTAGGGAATGGACAGAGAGAGGATGGTGGATGAACAGGACAGAAAGTGTGAAGAGGAAGAGATAGACAGAGAGAGAGAAAGAAGAAGCCATGTTGTGAATGTGGCATTGGCACGCCTTGTAGCTGATAGATAAATGGGAGAGATGGGTATGAACTGATGGAGGGGAAGGAGGAGATATACAATGAGAGGTGAGATGCAAGAGACAGGTGGAAGGGGTGGTGGGCTGCTGAAAAGGAAGAGGGGCATAAGGATATGGCAGAGGGAGGAGAAAGAAGATTTAGTTAGAGGGGCAGAGAAGATGGATAAGGATAATGGGAGGAGGAGGTGGAGAGACAGAGTGAGAAGGAGGGGAACTTCATCCAGAGTTGGAAGGATGGGATGGGGAGGAGGAAGTGATGAATACAGGGAGGTAAGAAGAGATGTCTGCAATATGTGTGTCGAGCAAGTATCTATGTGAAGCTGCGAGGAAAGGTTAGTCTGTACAAGGTGTTTCACAATTCATGTTACACACTTCTAGAGATTGTAGAGGGGACTTAATAGACAAAGTTTTACATAGGGACCCATGTCTGGAAATGGTCCTTTTCCATATTAGAAGGAAAATAAGAACTACTAAATCACACGCTACTACTCAGCTGCATGCTAGGTGTTTCTTACTCAGTTTATATGTTATGGTAGGTTACCCACATTCGTGAATGGTATGTCGACACAATTTCAAGTGATGTCATCTGTTTCCATCTGTCTTGTTTTCATGCTTCCTGGTTGTGTGTCAGTTGACAATATGGTGACTAGTACGGCAGTAACAGGATGCCTGAATACACATTTGCACAGTACACCGACATATTTTTAATTTACAGTAAAACTCACCATAATGGAAGAGGAGCTCAATATCTGTACTATAATTACTTCCCAAGTTGTGTGACTGTGTCTCATCCCACGTTAACCAGAGCAGAACAATGGCTGAGGGGAAAGTGAAAATCCACAAGTGATTGAGCATACTGTGGTGATCTAAAAAGGCAGTGCACTGCCACATAGGAACAAGATGTGCATCATCAAGTTGGAGGGAACCCATCAACAAGTGTCTTGCTCATCTGTCTGGCGTATTCTGTATGAACAGCAACTCCATTCATATCATCCTCAGAAGATACATGCCATGGTCCCGGTGGATTTTGTGCTGTGTATCAATTTTAGTATTTGGTTTTTACAACAATGTGTGGATTTTCCTCAATGTACAAGGTGAATTTTATTCACCAACAAAGAGTATTTCAACAAGGAATGTATTTTGAATGCTCGAAATAGCCATGCTCGGGATCAAAAAACCCCAAAGATACATGTACACAAAGATTTCCCCTTCAGCATTAGTGCCTGGGCAGAATTCTGCAATGGTCATATGATTTGACTTTACATTCTTCCTCCGCATGTAATGGGTGTCAGGTTCTTGATATTGCTGCAACAAGTGCTGACAGAGATTTTGCATGAAGTTCTTTTGGACATTTAGCATTAACTGTGCTTCCAACATGATGGTGCAACAGCACATTTTGCAGTTCGCATCTGAAATTATTTGAATGTAGTCTTCAGTGGCAGGTGATTGGTCCACATGGACCACATGCTTGGTCAAAAAAATCCCCATATTTAACCTCTTTGGACTTTTCTTGTGGGGTCACATGAACAGACTTGTTTACAAGACCTGTGTCAAGTTGGAGGAAGATTTGGTTGCATGGTTCATAGCTGTTGCAGAAGTAATTACCATATAACATGCATGTTGGACAGAGTTTATGCAAACTCACTGTGCAGGTACACTATTGGCACCAAACTTGGTAGTCATCATATCAAACATCTGTTGTAATCTCACAGTAAATAGGAGCGAAATCTGTACATGCTTTAACCTCTAACATGGAAACCAACCATTTCCTGATATGGGTTACTGCGTTAAACTTGATCTGCTAAGTCCCATCTACAGCCTCCAGAAGTGTGTAACAAAAATTGTGAAACATCCTATTAAAGCTGAGCATAGGTATGTTGTAGTTGTTGTTGTGGTCTTCAGTCCAGAGACTGGTCTGATGCAGCTCTCCATGCCACTCCATCATGTGTATGCTTCTTCACCTCCCAGTACCTACTGCACCCTACATCCTTCTGAATCTGTTTAGTGTATTCATCTCTTGGTCTCCCTCTACGACTTTTACTCTCCACGCTGCCCTCCAATACTAAATTGGTGATCCCTTGATGCCTCAGAACATGTTCTACCAACCGATCCCTTCTTCTAGTCAAGATGTGCCACAAATTTCTCTTCTCCCTAACTCTATTCAGTACCTCCTCATTAGTTATGTGATCTACCTATCTAATCTTTAGCATTTTTCTGTAGCACCACATTTCGAAAGCTTCTATTCTCTTCTTGTCTAAACTATTTATTGTCCACGTTTCACTTCCGTACATGGTCACACTCCATACCAATACTTCCAGAAACAACTTCCTGACACTTACATCTATACTCGATGTTAACAAATTTCTCTTCTTCAGAAACACTTTCCTTGCCATTGCCAGTCGACATTTTATATCCTCTCTACTTCGACCATCATCAGTTATTTTGCTCCCCAAATTGCAAAGCTCCTTTACTACTTTAAGTGTCTCATTTCCTAATCTAATTCCCTCAGCATCAGCCGACTTAATTCGACTAGATTTCATTATCCTCGTTTTGGTTTTGTTGATGTTCATCTTATATCCTCCTTTCAAGACACTGTCCATTCCGTTCAACTGCTCTTCCAAGTCCTTTGCTGTGTCTGACAGAATTACAATGTCATCGGCAAACCTCAAAGCTTTTATTTCTTCTCCATGGATTTTACTACCTACTCCAAATTTTTCTTTTGTTTCCTCTAGTGCTTGCTCAATACACAGATTGAATAACATCGGGGATATGTTACAACCCTGTCTCACTCCCTTCCCGACCACTGCTTCCCTTTCATGCCCCTCGACTCTTCTAACTGCCAACTGGTTTCTGTACAAATTGTAAATAGCCTTTCTCTCCCTGTATTTTACCCTTGCCACCTTCGGAATTTGAAAGAGAGTATTCCAGTCAAAATTGTCAAAAGCTTTCTCTAAGTCTACAAATGCTAGAAATGTAGTTTTGCCCTTCCTTAATCTAGCTTCTAAGATGAGTCGCAGGGTCAGTATTGCCTCACGTGTTCCAACGTTCCTACGGAATCCAAACTGATCTTCCCCGAGGTCCGCTTCTACTAGTTTTTCCATTCTTCTGTAAAGAATTCGCATTAGTATTTTGCAACTGTGACTTATGAAACTGATAGTTCGGTAATTTTCACATCTGTCAACACCTGCTTTCTTTGGGATTGGAATTATTATATTCTTCTTGAAGTCTGAAGGTATTTCACCTGTTTCATACATCTTGCTCATCAGATGGTAGAGTTTTGTCAGGGCTGGCTCTCCCAAGGCTATCAGTAGTTACAATGGAATGTTGTCTACTGCCGGGGCCTTCTTTCGACTTAGGTCTTTCAGTGCTCTGTCAAATTCTTCACGCAGTATCATATCTCCCATTTCATCTTCATATACATCCTCTTCCATTTCCATAATATTGTCCTCAAGTACACCAACCTTGTACAGACCTTCTATATACTCCTTCCACCTTTTTGCTTTCTCTTCTTTGCTTAGAACTGGGTTTCCATCTGAGCTCTTGATATTCTTGCAAGTGGTTCTTTTTTCTCCAAAGGTCTCTCTAATTTTCCTGTAGGCAGTATCTATCTTACCCCTAGTGAGACAAGCCTCTACATTCTTACATTTGTCCTCTAGCCATCCCTGCTTAGCCATTTTGCACTTCCTGTCGATCTCATTTTTGAGACGTTTGTATTCCTTTTTGCCTGCTTCATTTACTGCATTTTTATATTTTCTCCTTTCCTCAATTAAATTCAATGTATCTTCTGTTATCCAAGGATTTCTACTAGCCCTCATCTTTTTACCTACTTGATCCTCTGCTGCCTTCACTACTTCATCCCTCAAAGCAACCCATTCTTCTTATTCCGTATTTCTTTCCCCCCTTCCTGTCAATCGTTCCCTAATGTTCTCCCTAAAACTCTCTACAATCATTGGTTCTGTCTGTTTATCTAAATCCCATCTCCTTAAATTCCCACCTTTTTGCAGTTTCTTCACTATTTCATCCCTCAAAGCAACCCAGTCTTCTTCTTCTGTATTTCTTTTCCCAATTCCTGCCATTTGTTCCCTTATGCTCTCCCTGAAACTCTGTACAACCTCTGTTTTAGTCACTTTATCCAGGTCCCATCTCCTTAAATTCCCACTTTTTTGCAGTTTCTTCAGTTTTAATCTACAGTTCATAACCAATAGATTGTGGTCAGAGTCCACATCTGCCCCTGGAAATGTCTTACAATTTAAAACCTAGTTCCTATATCTCTGTCTTACCATTATATAATCTATCTGAAACCTTCAAGTATCTCCAGGCCTCTTCCTTGTATACAACCTTCATTTATGATTCTTGAATCAAGTGTTAGCTATGATTAAGTTATGCTCTGTGCAAAATTCTACCAGGCGGCTTCCTCTTTCATTTCTTACCGCCATTCCATATTCACCTACTATGTTTCCTTCTCTTCCCTTTCCTACTATGGAATTCCAGTCACCCATGACTATCAATTTTTCGTCTCCCTTCACTATGTGAATAATTTCTTTTATCTCATCATACATTTCCTCAATTTCTTCGTCATCTGTTGAGCTAGTTGGCATATAAACGTGTACTACTGTGGTAAGTGTGGGCTTCGTGTCTATCTTGGCCACAATAATGCGTTCACTATGCTGTTTGTAGTAGCTTATCTGCACTCCTATATTTTTATTCATTATTATACCTACTCCTGCATTACCCGTATTTGATTTTGTATGTATAACCCTGTATTCACCTGACCAAAAGTCTTGTTCCTCCTGCCACCGAACTTCACTTATTCCCACTATATCTAACCTTAACCTACCCATTTCCCTTTATAAATTTTCTAACCACCTGCTTGACTGACAGTCCATGCTCCAATCCGTAGAACACCAGTTCTCTTTCTGGTAACGACATCCTCCAGAGTAATCTCCACCTGGAGATCCGAATGGGGGACTATTTTACCTCTGGAATATTTTACCCAAGAGGACGCCATCATCACTTAACCATACAGTAAAGCTGCATGCCCTCGGGAAAAATTATGGCTGTAGTTTCCCCTTGCTTTCAACTGTTCGCAGTACTAGCACAGCAAGGCCATTTTGGTTAGTGTTACAAGGCCAGATCAATCAATCATCCAGACTGTTGCCCCTGCAACTACTGAAAAGGCTGCTGCCCCTCTTCAGGAACCGCACATCTGTCTGGCCTATCGACAGATGCCCCTCCATTGTGGTTGCACCTACGGTATGGCTATCCGTATCGCTGAGGCATGCAAGCCTCACCACCAACAGCAACATCAATGATTCATGGTGGCGAGGGGGTGGGGGGTGGGGGGGCATATGTATGTACATGTAAGAATTCCTCCCAATCCTCTGACCAAAGGTGTCCAAATTTGACACACAATTTCCTTGCTTTGAGAGGACCAATATAGCAGGTTTTATAATACTGTAGCTCTAGTATCGACAGAGATACAGACATGTGTTTTCTTGAGCCCCTGCTAGACAGACTGCCTTCCATGACAGGTGATTTGTGTGCAACATGTGCAGATGAGCATGCCTGAGGAAAGGTTAAAATGAGAGAAAAGAGAATGAGAAAGAGAAGAGAGAGAGAGAGAGAGAGAGAGAGAGAGAGAGAGAGAGAGAGAGAGAGAGAGAGAGAGAGAGAGATAGAAGGGGAGGACAGAATGGGATGGAGCGTGTGGTAGGGGCAGGGAGGATGATAGGAAGAGAGGTGCAGGAAGAGGAGGAGATGGACAGAGAGATGTTGGAGGACAAGATGGGCAGAGAGTAGGGAGGGGATGAACAGAGGGAGATGGAAAGATGAGATGGACAGATAAGATGGTGAGGTGGAGATGGACACAGGAAGGAGAGGAGCAGATGGACCAAGAGATGGGCACATCATGTGTGACATACATGTACACAGACGAATCAACTGAGAGTGGTGGGTAGATGAGATACACAGATAGGGAGGTGAGGATATCATCAACAGGTAGCCGTGCCAGTGAATCAGTACCCCAAATTCCATTTTGTAGATTGCAGATTCTTGTACAATTGGCATTTGCCATTAAAATAAATAAATCACATGGTCAAATGACAAAATATGCACCATCAACCTTAAAACATCCATTTCACTGCATAGCCAGCTGTATGTGGTGTGTAGTGGAGTTAGCTCACCAAGCAATTGACAGATCATGAGACCTGGGAATAATGTGCCTAATATAGTGTATAAGACTGTACTACCATGGAGGAATGTACCCCAACGTTTGTAATATCATATCTTCATTTCATACCTATATCGATCTCAGACAATCGCTGGTAGGTGGGGAGGTTGGCACACAAGGATGCCCCCCCTGCGGGTTCGGGGATAGGAATAGGCCCGCGGTATTCCTGCCTGTCGTAAGAGGCGACTAAAAGGAGTCTCAAATGTTTCGGCCTTATGTGATGGTCCCCTCTCGGGTTTGACCTCCATCTTTCTAAATTATTCCGAAGAGCGAGCCAATTGGGGAAGGGCGCCTTACATGGTGCACTGTATCTGTCGTGCATTGAGACCTTTAGCCAACTTTTTCGTCATTGCAATGGTGTCCCGCTCGTTTTCCGTCTCTTGGGCAGGGATACGTCACTGGGTGCGATTACCACGCTGCACTCTGCAGTGTTGCTTTTAACTGCGACGACGACCTTGGACATTTTTGCACCTAAG